>NC_134929.1:2053818-2353818 GCF_051020765.1 Lasioglossum baleicum | reverse complement strand
TGGAAGTACTTACTTTTGTAAATATACACTCGTCGGATAAATTATCACTATTACAATACACTAATACAATTAGACACTTCTCTAAACCGACCAGGAGGTGTCGACCAGTGTCGACCATGTGCGCCGGACCAAAAATAGTAACTTCAACAGCGCCACTCGGGGTGAACTACGAAGACAGAGAAGCAGATATGTTTCTCGCAGGAAAGACACTGACAGAGAATATATGAAACAGCTTGATTTTTTCGATCACGCGGGTAAGCCGCATTTCGCGAAGAAGCAAAATTTTTTTATGCTCTTTGTGTTGAAATATTCTCTGTATTATTGCGGATTAGCATGCAGAGCTCTTTTTTCGAAAAAGTGCACAGAAAAAAGTTCTTCCTTAGAAGCTGTATCCCCCTACTCCACCCCACTCTTTACCGGCGGCGTAGGAAAAACAACGTCTCCGGAAAATGTCTCTCAGTCGCCAAAAAGATATCCTTTATGGAGACGTTGCATTTACGACTGAAATGAGACAGCTGAAAGACGTTCACCCTCTGCTGTGAAAACAACGTCTCCATAAAGATATCTTTTTGGCGACTAAAAGACGTATCTTTGGGACATAGACGTTCAGACGGGACGACGACATGAAACAGATGTCTATGAGACGATGTGTGCTGGTTGGGTCTGCTTCCCCAAACTTGTGGCCCGTAGCACGTTCTGGCATAGGCGGGATACCTCAAAAATACAAAGAAAATCAGTAATGTACAATATATGTATGTGCGTTGAATGGCATAATTAGATATACGTACCACGCGAAAAATTAGAGGTCTTCCTCTTCCCCGGTTGCCGCAGCTTCCTTCTCCTCCTTCCCTGGATAGCACATTATATTTTTCCTCCGTTCTGTAAATTAGATTTTCAATTACACAGTGAGTAAATGTGAGTATTTAATCTTCTTCGCTTATTTCTCATCTCAACGAATTTTCTAATTTCTGGTGCTACAATTACAAAAGGTCTTCTGATGTTTTTCATCAACTAATATATCTAACTGATTCAAATATTGCAATGATATTAATAAAAAATCGATTAAAGTTGAACGACAAACAAAAGAATGTACTACCAGAAATTGCTTTCAGTAGACGTTCAGACGGGACGACGACATGAAACAGACATCTATGAGACGATGTGTGCTGGTTGGGTAATAATAATTGCCATATCCCTTGTACTGCTGCACAAATCACAACAATCAGGTAATGCAATCACTAGACTGCGGATTTCATGCATTTGTAGCAAACATGAGTAGGTGCATTTTAATACAGTAGAGAGATTAAAATAATTTCAAAACACCAATGTATTATTTTCAAATTCTTAAAATGATCACAGTAAGAATCAAATATCTGTCTGGCTCCTGTCCCTTGTAATAGCGGCAGCCAACATTCATTTTGCATAAAGATTCGCAGTCTAGTGATTAGTTTAAATATCACAGTCAAAAAAACAGCTAATACATAGCAACCGTTAGCTTTGAATTTACAAGTCTTTGGAGATGTTCTCTCTACCGCGGCTCGAACGACACTGATTTTCCGCAAGATTTTTCTAAAGAATTTAGGAAGGGCATTTAGAGTGTCGAAATTCGAAATGCACGCTGTAGCACGAGAACGACGGGACGGTTGGACGAAAAACAGGATACGAGAAGGACCGCTTTAAGACTTATGGCAATCACATGTTTAGGTTTTCCTGTAGATTGGTACGCAGAGTCGATGGGTAACCGTTCGAAAACGTCGTCTGTCCTTCTTTTAGAAAGTTTCTTAAGGAAGGTATAGGACAATAGGGATGCTACGCTGACCTGACATTTTTACCCCTTGCTGGGTAAAAAGACGGATGACGTTTTCGAACAGTTACCCATCGACTCTACGTACCAACCTGCAGGAAAAACTAAACATGTGTTTGCCACAAAGCTTACAGCGGTCCTTCTCGCATTCTGTTTTTCGTCTAACCGTCCCGTCGTTCTCGTGCTACAGCGTGCATTTCGAATTTCGACACTCTAAATGCCCTTCCTAAATTCTTTAGAAAAATCTTGCGGAAAATCAGTGTCGTTCGAGCCGCGGTAGAGAGAACATCTCCAAAGACTTGTAAATTCAAAGCTAACGGTTGCTATTAGCTGTGTTTTTGATAGTGATATTTAAACTAATCACTAGACTGCGAATCTTTATGCAAAATGAATGTTGGCTGCCGCTATTACAAGGGACAGGGGAGCCAGACAGATATTTGATTCTTACTGTGATCATTTTAAGAAGTTGAAAATAATACTATGGTGCTTTGAAATTATTTTAATCTCTCTACTGTATTAAAATGCACCTACTCATATTTGCTACAAATGCATGAAATCCGCAGTCTAGTGATTGCATTACCTGATTGTTGTGATTTGTGCAGCAGTACAAGGGATATGGCAATTATTATTAGTGCATAACTATGTGTTGACAAATGTGAACAGTGATTGTGAGTGTGGAAAAATTTCAAGGCATCTGTGTAAAATAAACATACGAATTATTTATCGATTCGAAAGTGAAAGTTAAATTCTGGATCGTCGACTTGACCGCGCATCCCTTAGGCCTTCTACCACCGGCTGTGCAGCTCGTCGACCTGGCCGTACGTCCCTTGGCTTTCGGTACTGCCGTGTACCTGAAGACATCTGTGCAGTTCGTCACCGAGTGACCCAGTGACACACATTTCGACGCAGCAAATGGATTTACGGCTGAATACGTGAGTTTTTAATTCAATCAGTTTCTGCTTCTTCTCTTTTTTTACGATTATCTCGTAAACTAAAGCCGATTGCCAAAAAGTCTAAAGAGAAATGTTGTTCAGAATCATGGTCTTGACAACGTATCCAAAGCGCATCGAAATCGGAGAGGGTTCACATTATCGAGAAACTCTTGTTGGTTGCGATGTCGCGGCGTACCACCGACACTCGCTTGCCGGCGCGGCGTGGCGCGCCGGGCCAGGGCGCGCTCTGATTGGTCCGTGTTTTTCGTTAATAACTCCTAAACAAAGCCGCAGTTGACATTGGTGCAAAGGAAAATGTCTCTTAGAATGGTCTCAGGAACCACCCCCTTTCGGGATTTTCACGAATTTTGGGACACCCTGTATAAGCCGGAAAGCCTTATCCTTGGATGAAGTGAAAAACTGTTTTAATTGCAAAACCAGTTTCTTCAGACCCCGTATTGCTGCAGATAAGGAGTCCAACTTCGACAAAATTATTTTAAAAGTTGAGCTTGCTTTGCATTTGTATGTGCCCACGATTTGCTTCAAGAGGAGACTCAGCGTACAAGTGCAAGAAAGGATTAAGGCAGAATTAGGAATGTCTTGGGCTTTATGCACAGACCACATTGAAAGCTTAAATGACTTTCTAATCCCAGAAATTGAAATATTTTACATAAACTGTTGCGAGGTAAAACTGAACAACACTAACTGGACAGTAAATACTATCTATTGATAGTATAAAACAACAATATTTATTATATAATATATAACTTGTGATTTGTATATATAAACAGCAATTATAACAGTTTGGTATACTGCGCGGGAATACTTCTAAACACGTTCTTACAACCAGCGTGCGTTCTAACGTCTGAGCACGAACCAACCTCGGCTTGGCTCGGTAACGCTCGGGTTGCCTCGGCATCCCTCTCATACACACACATACAGAGATTACTTCTTTGCATAAACAAATTCTGCAATCGCGTAAACGCCATTTTATCTGGGAAAGAAACAACATTGCCTCTGGACAATAATATATTCAGACGAGCATTGTTGAATTACAAGAAACGTTTGCATACACCTAAATCGAAACTACAACGCAAATAAGGATTGAAGAAGACTTCAAGAATGTACGAAGTATGATGTATTTTTACGATGTATTTTTGATGTATTTTTGATGGATTTTTGTAAAGTTTGAATGTACATTACGCGATGTATTTAGAATAAGTATTTTATAAAATATTATAAATACGTATATTGTATTGTATTATTATATGTATATTTATTATTATAATTTTTTTATGTATATTTATTATTATAATTTTTATGTATATTTATATTATTATTATTGTAAAATTTACTATGTATATGTTTACTATGTATATGTACTATGTATGTGTTTCATGAATAAATATGTTTTATTACAAATTAATTTTTCTAACAAATTCATAACCATTCATATTCAATAGCTAGCGATGAATACATGAATACGATTACACGTACACAAGAGGTTGACTATGTGTGAGTCAGGTGTGTGTGATCACCACACACATATACGTTGTAAGTACTGTGCTGCCACCACACCTAAAATCATCGGTAGCAACTAAATTCGTTGCCAGTTTTTAACATAGGAGTCGACACTCCCTGCTTTCTGGCGACACTGCCTGCGATAGCCACGAACGATGCCAGGGTACCACGTGATGAAAGGAACTGGGCATTCCTCGCGACGGGAACGTTTCTCACGGGAGAGTAAACCACTCGATCTTTTTAGGGCAAAATAACAGCCCAGGGCGCGCTCTGATTGGTCCGTGTTTTTCGTTAATAACTCCTAAACAAAGCCGCAGTTGACTTTGGTGCAAAGGAAAATGTCTCTTAGAATGGTCTCAGGAACCACCCCCTTTCGGGATTTTCACTTGTTTTGGGACACCCTGTATAGATAAAAAGCGGTAGACGGTTGGAAAAAAACTGTTTACCCCAACAGGATTCGAACCTCGGTCTACCGCTTGGTAGTCCAACTCTTTAGCCGATTGGCCCACCGACGATCTTATAAAACCATCGAAAATTTTGGTATATGTATCGCAAAGAATGACTCTCGTATAGCTTCTGGGCGATAGGCATACGCACGCAAAAACTGCAGCGACACCAACGCCGCCTATGTTCCGGGGGCGCAACATAGTGGTTGAAATATTTCCATTACAGCTTACACCCTCTGACCGGTACCGGTCCGCGGACCGGGGGTTGGGGACCACTGCCTTAAACGATGCCCACGGGGTACCGGGGTACCTGGGGTGTAAGCTGTAATGGAAATATTTCAACCACTATGTTGCGCCCCCGGAACACAGGCGGCGTTGGTGTCGCTGCAGTTTTTGCGTGCGTATGCTTATCGCCCAGAATCTATACAAGAGCAGAGAGTATATGAGAGTGCTCACGCCCGGGGATTGGCCGTGCCGCTTTTGTCTCCACATCATGTTTAGCCTGGAACAGCTCCTACATCACTGATATATATACTATGGATACGAGATACCGTGAAACAAATTGAAGAGGTTTTCAGTGGCTTTACATGCCAGCGCTGCGTAGTTTCTGACCGGTGTACTACATCCCCCCGTACTCCTCTTCACCCCCGCGGAGCTCTACACTTTGCCACTCTTCAGGTGGCGTTGTTCGCAATGTAGTAGCGCGTTAGGGAGAGAACTGGAGAGAACGACCATTTTCAACCATTTTGGTTTATAGCGTGGTTTGGAGCAAGCGTTTGGAGCAAGCGTGTATTTATGTACTGTTTGTCGTGCATATTTGATATTTAGTGAACTTTCGGAGTTACCAGGTATGTTAACATCATTTAAATTGAATATTAGAAATAAAAGTATGATAAATAGCGAGGAAACTATTATGGCCAGCTTAGTAGCTGTATGTGAATCTGATCATGCTATGTTTTATTGTAGTTAGGTACCATGGGTAAATGCTTAGTTTGCGGAAAGTTAAGCAACAATAAAACAAAAACGTCATTACACGGGTATGTAAAGATAACCTAAGCTCTTTCCAATTTAGTAGTCAAATTAATTTTTTACTCATTTATTTTATTACTCAATTCTTTTTGTTTACTGTTTTTTTAATTCTCATATGATTTTGCATAGCTTTCCTCGAGATGAAGCATTGTGTAAACAGTGGGTCAAAGAAATAGGTCGGGAAGGATGGATGCCTACAAACAGTAGTTACATCTGTTCTGATCATTTTCCTGAAGACAGCATCGCGATATACTATAATAGAAAACGTTTAAAGCCTGGAAGTGTGCCCACGATTTTACCGAAAAAGTCAACATGTGAACCACAGAGGAATATCTTAAGGGAAAGTAATGGTAGAGGTAAGACACTTTGTCTTTGTTAATAAAGGGTTGCAAAGTATGTAATATATACTTGTTTCTTTTCAGATAATAATGGTGTTCTGGCAACAATAGAAGAAGTCCCAGAACCGATGATTGTTGTAGAATGCAATAATCCACCTATAACCAGCGATCATTCACCTATAACCAGCAACCAGACATGTAAGTTGAAATAAGTTTCAAATATACAGAGTATCCCATTTTAATCTATAAATGAAATTGGCTCTTCCAATTTTTCTTATTCATAAAGCAAAAACTTACTTTAACATATTAAAAGTGGCATATAATGTTACTATTTGTGGATTAAAATTTGTCTACAGTACTGAACAATATTTCCCATTGCAGTTAATAAAGATTTCTCTTCACCATGCACATCAAAAACTGCAGATGTAAGGGAGGAGTGTCAACACATAGCACTGCATGATCATCGTTACTGCAATACACCACGAAGTACGATGAAGAAATTAGGTGATATGCGAAAAAGATTGCAGTCCACGATACAGGAGAAAAGATTACTGAAGCAACAGGTCACACGACTGAAAAAAAGGTACACTCTTTACAAGATGTGCTACAAGGACTAAAGGAAAATAGACTTCTGCCTGATAGTGCATATTGTAGGGAGATGCCATCTCTGAGCGGCGAGAATTCCGTTGAATGTCACGACGTTAGTAACTGTAACGACGCGACGATTCGATATCTGTTATTATGTTTATCGATTTCGTTATTCATATTTGTAATATGCGATTTCTTTGTCATTCCGGTTCGACGTACAAAAACGAAAAGACGTGTTTGATCTCAGACGGAGATTCAGACGGGATAATTTAATTAGTTGTATTTGTTATAATTCAAATTACGTATTAAAACATTTCGAGTTTACGAACGTATACTCGCAATATATTGCTCGGTATTATATTGCAAGGTATTGCGTAAAGCCACTGAAAACCTCTTCAATTTGTTTCAACCGCTGTACGGCTGGCTTATGGGTGTAGATCCGGCTCGAGCGAGAGTGTGGTGGCACACTCACACACCGCTAGACACTGTATACGTACACGAGATTGCAAGGGTCCGGCTCCAGACGGTATCCGTCTCGCTAATGCACATTTGGAGCCCCTACGTAGTTACAATCGCTAGATAAAAGATCAATCTAGGGAGCGAGCTAATAAAAGTGGCCTACTTTTGCTTTTTCGAGGCGTAATTTGCATTATTCGGCAGCATGTAGCGGAGCCGCGAGAAGCATTGGGCGGCGCGATAGTGCTGCCACTGTCAAGAGACACACATTTTCTTAAATATCGAGAGAACTGGGATCCTTATAGAAACGGTGATAATCTCGCGCCCTGTCGGGGACACATACAATGTCGATGCAACGTTTATTATGTTAAAACAAACGTATTTAAACCGACCGTTCGTCTAGAGCCGAAGCACCGACGTCGGTGGCCGAAGCATACACTCAGAAGGGACGGTTCTCTGAAACTACAACTCCGGCATTTTTCCGCTACGAGCGCTGAAGTCTGGTTCTTGTCATTCGGTCACCAAGCAATTCAATCACTGTATCGATAAACCGGGGGTTGAGAAGTGTTGCCGGTAAGTCAGACTTCATACGCAAACGTGAAGTCACTATACGGCTGACGATGATGCTGCGTTGGTGTGCTCGAGTGAGAGTGTGTAGCACAGCTCACCGCTCGGGAAGCGTGTACGTGTGCCTAGGCGGATTGCAAGGGTTCAGTTCCAGACGTTATTCGTCTCGCTAATGCACATTTGAGACCCCTACGTAGTCACAATCGCTAGATAAAAGATCAATCTAGGGCGCGAGCTAATAAAAGTGGCCTACTTTTGCGTTTTCGAGGCGTAATTTACATTATTCGGCAGCATGATGTCTGCTCGGGAGGCTCTGTAAGCAGGCGTGAAAGCCGGACCGCGCGGCGCACTCACACACTCACCGCTCGGGCAGCGTGTACGTGTGCCTAGGCGGATTCATGCAAGGTTTCGGGATGCTTCAAACCATTTCCCGTCCTCCGCTGCATTCTGCACTAGAGATAGCATAGAGCACTATGGCCGTCACGGAGAGCGAGACGCGCGGGAGGCGCAGTCCTCGAAAATGTGTTGAACGGTGCCGGGGTTGCCGACCACTGTTTCAAACAGTTTCTCGTGCTCCGTTGCATCCTCCGCCGTATCCCTTCTGCCGCATTATAAATTATTATTCTTATTTTCTATATGTTATAAAAATTGAAACAATTATTTTATCAAAAAATTCGTAGGTTGGAACGGAAGTTCGTAGCATTTATACAAATATATACTTCTAACGCGCGCAGGGGAAGAGCAGGGGAATGCAAAGGGTAGTGTGATTAATTAAAATGTACCCATCCTATATAATTTATTTATTTTTATTAATAATTAAAATACAAGAGAGAGAGCGAGAGAGAGTGGGAGAGGGAAGGAAACGGGATCACCTTGTAACCCGTAAGGGAACAAGAATAAACATACATACATAAATACATATATTTTATGATTTATTGATTAAAATAAAAACAATACGGCGGCACTTGGTCGCCGTGGGCCTGGCCGCCGCTCTGGCCGCCTCCACGGCCGCCTCCACGGCCGCCTCCACGGCCGCCTCCTCGGCCGCCTCGTCGGCCATACGGGTGTCCGCCGGTAGCTGCCCCGCGTTCACTTCTAAGCGTCCGGTAATACTCCCTCCTTGCCTTCTTATAATGAATATCCATTAAATATGTCTGCAACATATAAAAAAATTAATGATAATATTGTAAAAGTAACATAGAAGACCTAGTTGGGACCAGGGATTGAAAACTGTTATCATATCGGTTCTGGTTCTCGAAACAGTTATGAAAAACCGAAACGATGTTGTAAACTGTTACGAGAATGTCGGTTGTGGCTCATATACATGTATTGGTTATGGTAACGGTTCTGGAGAACCGATATTATTTCAGTTCTATAATTATTATTTTCCGCTTCTGCATTTCGGTTCCTCCGATTTCTGGTCTGTATTCTGTATTCTGTATTGTGTTCGTCCTTATACATTCATTATTCAAGTATTTCTTCATTGTTATTAACACTTTAAACAATTTTTTAATGAATAATTTTTTATTACCTGTCGTCTCTACATGCATCATTCACATTATCATCTCAATAATAATTCATTGGTGAAACAATTGTTTAAAGAAATCAATTTTCATATTGTACAGAAATCTGTTTCTATATTTATTGTTTGCATTATCATTTCCGTAATAATGTTTCAACAATAAATTGTGGATAACAACAACATATGAATCACATATTAATAACAACATATGTGATTTCGGTGATAGCGCATAAGAAGTTGCACCTCGCCGATGTTGCTCAGAATGCTGAGTTTTCCAACATACAGTAAAGACGCGATTCTTGTCAAACAGCCTGTAGTCTGCACGGACAACATATCGATATTATTTTTTTATGAACGCGCCGAGAGTTTAAAAGAAAGCCGAACGTACAGAGGGACAGCATGTTGGTGGAGTGTGGGTAGGCATCTGACAACTTTTACCAACTCTTTACTGTATTTGAAATTCGGCAAGGTGCAACCTTTTATGCACAATTATCATCATTTCTGTTACTCACCCAAAGCGGGTCTCCTTCCGGGACGCCGCGGGGGGCGGGCGCAGGCAGTGCAGGTCTTTGTGACGGTCCTGCCACGAATGTTGAGGCGGGTGGCGGAACTGCCCTGTAACTTGATTGGGCCGGGGCTGCGACTGTGGCCGCGACCGGAGCCGCTGCCGTGGCCGCGACCGGGGCCGCTGCCGTGGCCACCGCGGCTTCTGCTGCCGCTCGCCGGGCCGCGAGCTCACGGGATTTCTTCTCCTTTCTAATTTGCTTCTGTAGCTTTTTCTGCAACGCATAACAAACAAAATTAATGATAATGAAAATAACATAGCAGGCCTAGTTGGGACCAGGGAATGAAAACTGTTGTCATATCGGTTCTGGTTTTCGAAACAGTTATAAAGAACCGAAACGATTTTGTAACTGTTACGAAAATATCGGTTCTGGCTTGCATATATCGGTTACGATAACGGTTCTGGAGAACCGATATTACTTCGGTGCTATAATTGTTATTTTTCGCTTCTGCATTTCGGTTACCCCGGTTTCGCTTCTGTATTCTGTATTGTGTTCGGCCTTATACATTCATTATTGAAGTAGTTCTTTATTGTTATTCATAATATAAACAATTTGAAATGAATAAATTTTTAAAATTTTGTGGAAAATTTAATGGAAAATTTAATGGAAATGATAATGCAAACAATGAAGAAAGAAACTAATTTCTATACAATATGAAACTTGATTTCTTTAAACAATTGTTTCAACAATAAATTGTTATTGACAACACAGATAATAAAAATTTATTCATTTAAAAATTGTTTAAATTATGAACAACAATAAAGAACTACTTGAATAATGAATATATAAGGACGAACACAATACAGAATACAGACCCGAAACCGGGGGAACCGAAATGCAGAAGTGGAAAATAATAATTACAGAACCGAAATAATATCGGTTCTCCAGAACCGTTACCGTAACCGATACAGATATGTAAGCCAGAATTGATATTCTCGTAACAGTTCGTAACATCATTGCGGTTCTACGTAACTGTTCCGAGTACCGGAACCGATGTATGTACAACAGTTTGAAACAGTTACTTTCAGAACCTTTTCAGTCCCGGGTTGCAACATACATATGTGATTTCGGTGATAGCGCATAAGAGGTTGCACCTCGCCGATGTTGCTCAGAATGCTGAGTTTTCCAACATACAGTAAAGACGCGATTCTTGTCAAACAGCCTGTAGTCTGCACGGACAACATATCGATATTATTTTTTTATGACCGCGCCGAGAATTTAAAAGAAAATCGAACGTACAGAGGGACAGCATACGCGGTCGTCGACAAATATCGGGAGTTTACTGTATTAACATTTCATTGAAATTCGGCGAGGTGCAACGTGCTTTTATGCAAAATTATCATAATTTCTGTTACTCACCAGAAGCGTGTCTGCTGCCGAGGCGGGCGGTGGTCCCTGGGGTGGGCCTGAGCCTGCTGCGACGGGTGGCGTACCCCCCATAACTGTCACCGCGGTCGTCGCTACTTGTACGCCCCCTTGCCGGGACGCGAGCTCGCGGGCCTCCCGGTCTCGAGTCGCCAATCGCAGCGAATATTGACGGACCTCGTCTTGTCTTTCTACAAGACGGGCCGCGGATTCGCGGGCTTCGCTCAAGGCGGCCTCCATTGCCGCCCTTGCACGGCGCGACCCTTCCACGTCCTCCTGCGCTGTCGGCGATAGCGGTGGGCTCACAATGTTCAACTTCGCAAAGTTTTCCATCTAAAGTGTGAAATAAAACAAATTAATAAAAAAAATTAATACACGCACAATGAATATCCAAAATATCTGACTAGCAACACAACAGGAATGAAGAAATAATAAAAAATAAACAAAAACTATAGGCCAGATATTCTGGATTGGAAGGAAGAGGTTTGATACTACTTACTTTGCTGACGGTCAAGATCAGAATGACGATCTGACGATGCAGCCACTGCTACGTTTCTCCGTCCCTCATGGTCAGTGGTGAGATTTGCACAGATTTGCAGTGGTGGGAGGTACGGTGTATGGTGGGGGAACTCTTACCGGCGCGGCGGGAAAATATCGGAATTTCAAGTACCTGCACTCTTATCGTTTTGTCGCGGAGTGTAAGGATTCTTTCATCTTTAACTGCCTGTCGTTTTTTCCCGCATCAACCGGTTTCTATGACACTTTCACAGTGTATATAATTGACACAGATCTACAAAACGTATTTTTTTAAATTTCAATATAGGCCTGCATAAAAAAGTTGTAAAATTCAACTTTTAGTATTTTCTTTACAATGCCGACCAAATGCAATTTTTGAAAAAATTTATTTTGATATCGTGTAGTAAACTAATTGCTCTAGCTTCCCAAAGAAGTTCAAATCGCACACAGAGTCCAATATTAGAAAAAAATTATGGTGTTTATAATATTAGTGGGAGTCACTGTTCATCAGTGCGGCACACGGTGGGTAAAAGTGACTTACCTTGCTTCAAAAAGGAATAACTTTCGATAGAAATGAGGTAGAGCGATGAATTTTTTTTTAAATTAAAGCTGAAACTTTGCAGAATATGGGAAAAATAGGGAGATTACGGTACGAACGGTTTTTAACCTTGTGAAAGTTTAACGAACTTTCTCAAGGTTAAAAACCGTTCGCACCGTAATATCCCTATTTTTCCCATATTCTGCAAAGTTTCAGCTTTAATTTAAAAAAAAATTCATCGCTCTACCTCATTTCTATCGAAAGTTATTCCTTTTTGAAGCAAGGCAAGTCACTTTTACCCACCGTGCGGCAGGCTCAAGCTCTCGAGCGGACCCGAGATCTCGAGTGACCTCGTGGTACATGTGGAGGCAGAGGGGAAAGGGGTTTGTGTGGGTCGAGTTCAGTCGAGTTATGTCGAGTGGTGTCGTTGTTTTCTAGTTTTCGGATGTATAGGGATGCGTTCGCACGTGAACGCTTTCCCGTGTTATTCGTAGATTTGAACAGCGCGATATTCGACGCGTATATGCAACGAGTGTTGAATATTGTTGACGCGATTGTGTGTGGTTTGTGTGATTGAAGTTGAGCGATTGTGTGTGATTTGTGTGATTGAAGTTGGGCGAGAGTAGTGTACAGTGTGAGAGAGAGAGAGAGAGAGAGACAATGAATTCTGCAAATTCAACGGAAACTGAGGGACGAACGGCGGCGTGGCGTAAATTGAAGAACAGCACAACGTCAAGGAAACTTCGCCTGTCGACGAAAAGACTTAGCAGGAGAAGACAGCATTTACGATTTAAGTAAGTGTATAATCGATACACACATTTATAATAATGTATAATAATTCCGCGCGTGGTATTGGATAGACCACAATTTTCCTCAAATTGTGCAAGTTTAATGAATTTTCTAAAGGTAGCAAAACATTTGTGCCATTATCTCTCTATTTTCCCCATTTTCTGCAATGTTTCAGCTTTAACGAAAAAAATCATCGCTCTATCTCATTTCGAAAGTTCTTGGATGTCGACACACAATAAAAATTTTTCCGAACGACTTTCTTCATGTCGTAAAAACTTTAGTCAAGGGATTACTGCAAAGGCCCGGTCTGTCCCGTTTTACTGGTAGTACGCCCTTTACCGTAATGGACTTTCGGTCATAAAACATCTGCGTGCCAAATGCTAACAGGCATCTACGGAAACATTCATCGCGGTCATTCTGCAGGTAGGAAGGAAATATTACTTTTCTTGCTACCTGAACATTGTTAGAGTTATTTTCGACGACAGTTTTGCAAAATGTATTGGCGTAAAACGTTACGGGTCATTCCATGCCACATCTATCACTTTTCGCAGGCACCATCGGCGATTTGGTTATTGAAAGTAAAAGTATATACAGTGCATATACAATTATATGTACCGTGAAAGTGTCATCGGAATCGGTTGATGCGGGAAAAAACGACAGGCATTGAAATGTTTGTAGCTCATTGCAACATTGACCGATTTTGATGAAATCTTCAGAATATGTTCAATTGGCACAGATCTACAAAACATATTTGTTAAATTTTCAATATAGGCCCACATAAACAAGTTGTAAAATGCAACTTTCAGTATTTTTTCTACAATTACGATCAGTTGCTATTTTTGAAAATAATTTTTTTCTCATCCTGCAGTAAACTAATTGCTCTAGCTTCCCAAAAAAGTTCAAATTGTATAGTGCAATATTAAAAAGGTTCTCGTCTTTTTTAGAGCGTCCGAATATTTTTCCGAGTAACTGTATGTGAAGAAACCAAATCTTTTCCATAATTTCTTTTGAAATGTTGGACGCTTGTGTCCATTTATCCTACATTTTCACTCGGGTACAACTGGTATGCCAGATGTTTTTTTATTACTATTGCAGTCACGCTCGAGGTCCGTCTTTTTTCTAAACACGGGCTCCTCGAAGGTTGTTCTCGCTCAATAGCGATTGACACCACCAGATGAGGACCGCCAGGGACATCACGGGCCGCGGGACAAAACCCCGTTTTCCTAAGCCAAACTAGCAATCTTTTTATCTATTTCTAAAATTGTTTAAACGAGCTTTACTTGCTATTATTATAAGCCAAAACAGATATTTTTCAGCAAAATCAAACAGTTTTACGACAACCGGCAAACAAGCGGCCCCGATGAAATTTTGAAAAGAATATTTTTAAAGTAATTTCTTTCTATCATTCAATCAATGGCAAGTTTTGCAAAATGTATTGGCAATTGCGCGTAAAAGGTTACATCACATCGATTTTGATGAAATACAGTGCTGTATAAAAGACGATAGCTTTTCTAATAATGTACTATATGATTTGAACTGTTTTTGGAAGCTAGATCAATTAGTTTACTTCAGGATGAGAAAAAAATTGTTTTCAAATATAGAAACTGATCGGAATTGTAGGAAAAATATTAAAAGTTGCATTTTACAACTTCTTTATGTGGGCCTATATTGAAAATTTAACAAATACGTTTTGTAGATCTGCGTCAATTGAACATATTCTGAAAATTTCGTCAAAATTGGTCGACGTTGCAATGAGCTACACTCCGGGACGAAAATATAGCACAATTTGGAATTATTGTAATTTCTGTTTATTACACATTGCGGAGCTGCTTATACACCCCGCGACAAAACTCTAAGACTCTTTTTGAAAATAAATTAATAATTAGTGGGCTTTTCATTACAATATCCGATTTTCATTAAAATATATCTATTGAAATAGAAATTACGAATAAAGTGGTTTTTTCGTAAAATTATTCGTGGAAAGTTCTCGAGTAAATCCTTCGAATGACTTTCTGCCAGGGCGACCAATGCCTCAGTCGCCGTGGCCAAGTGGTGCAATAAACGCGGCCGGGCAATCCGACGGCCGTTCAGGTATATCGGCGTGACACCACTAACAAGTGAATGCACCCCTTGTTTATTTTTCATAATTCTTTCACGAAAGTTCTGTTGTGTGTAGCCACCAAATTTTTTTGTTTTGTCCCAACACCGTTTTTTTGTATTCCGTTTGCAGAAAGCGGCAGTTAGCGAAGACTGAGGGAAATGGAGCGCCTGCGTCTTTCGTGGCAATGGCCCAAGATGACGAAGAAAGGAATGCAGCACCGGCATCAAGTGCACTGGAAAAGGAAATGGTGTGCGACACCATCTTCGTGGGAATGCCCGAAGAAGCCATCGAATTTGAAGAGATGGAAATCGAAGAAGTCGAAGAAGGAAATACAGCGCCGGCGTCTTTCGTGACAATGGCCCAAGATGACGAAGAAAGGAATGCAGCAGCGGCATCAAGTGCACTGGAAAAGGAAATGGTGTGCGACACCATCTTCGTGGGAATGCCCGAAGAAGCCATCGAATTTGAAGAGATGGAAATCGAAGAAGTCGAAGAAGGAAATGCAGCGCCGGCATCTAGTGGACTCAACATGGCAGAAGATGCTGAAGAGAGGACAGATCGCGACATGCAGACATACACTGCCACCAACAGCATCGTTGATACAGACTACTTCTTCGATCAGATACAAGAGCAGATAGAAGAACATAAGTCGACATTCAAATGTACGAGGCGTCTCATCAAACGTACGACGAGATCGGGTCTGAAGACGACCCTGGTTTTAAAATGTGAGGTGTGCAAGTTCACAGGCGTAGTCCATAGCCAGCGTGTTAATACTATAGACATCAACCTAGGTGCAGTCGCCGGAACAATAACCACCGGAGGCGGATACGCACAAATGGAGGAATTTCTCGCAGCCATGAACGTCCTCTCTATGACGAAGCGCCAATACCGTAAAGCTCACGACAGGGTCGTGGTGAAATTGGAAGCTCTTGCGGAAGACGAAATGAAGGAAGCGGCTGCAGAAGAAATAATGCTAGCCATAGAAAGAGGCGATGTCCTACCAGATGGAAATGCATACACTGACGTCGTGGCTGACGGGACCTGGTTGAAGAGGTCGTACCGAACAGGAAAGTTCAACTCGAAGTCTGGTGTCGGCGTGATAATTGGCAAATATACCCAGAAGGTGATATTCTACGGAGTGAGGAATCGAGAGTGCCGCATTTGCTATATTGCGGCGAAACAGGAAAAAGAAGCGCCGCAACACAAATGCTATAAAAATTGGGGCAGAAACCAAACATCGACAAGAATGGAGTACGACCCCATCGCAGAAGGTTTCAAGACCAGCGTGGAAAAACGCGGATTAGTGTACTCAAGACTGATTGCTGACGGCGACAGCAGTGTGCATAAGAAAATTTTGGACTGCGATCCATACAGATCTTCACGGATCACCGTAAAGAAGATCGAGTGCACAAACCATTTGTTGCGCAACTTATGTAACAAGCTGAAAGATGTTGCGAAGAAGACTGAGGCCGGCTACTGCAGGCAATTAGTAGAAAATAATATTACGCGGCCGCGCACGGGAGTTACGAAAGCTGCTGAATACAGGTCGAATGAGAATGTGCCAACAAACCAGAAAATCGAACGCTTGTTTAGAGACATCATGAATGTGCCCAACCACGTTTTCGGACAACACACACACTGCGACAGATATTTCTGCCATGGAACTCTGAAAGAAGGAGAAGTCAACGGTGTTCCCGAGTTAACAAGAATGGGAGTGTTTCAACGGATAATGGAAATCTTCCGGTCGCTGGCGTCGCACTCTGGGAGCCTTCTCTGTCAGAACAACAACAACATGGTGGAGAGTATCATCATCGCCAAGGGCACTGGCGGAAAGAGACTCGATCTCGGCCAAAGAGGATCCTACAACGGAAGAGTTGCCGCTGCTGTGATCCAGTACAATACAAAAGAGGTATTGTCTCGCCTGCATAAATCGTTTGGAAGTGTGCCCTCACAAGTTTTGGAGAACATGGAGACACGACGAAAAAAGGAAGGATTGAAAAATGCCCAAACGAAGAGTGACAGAAAAAGGACATATCAGCAGTTCCGTGCAGTCCAGGATTCCGATTAGGGACCGAATGCAACAAAGCCAGACATGGAACAACCGATATATGACCTTCACCTGAAAGAGCATATGGAACAGCTAACGGCTTGGCAGCAAAATAGAGAACAGATCCAGCAGGATACCACTAAACAGCGCGAGAGCCCCCTCTGGAAGGAGTTGAGGTCAAAACTTTTGACAGCGTCAAACTTTGGCGCAGTGTGCATCCGGCTAAAATCAAGGCTGTGTGGGAAACTGGTAAAGACAGTGCTCTTCCCAAAGTGTCTAGACAATGTTGCTCCCGTAAGGTACGGACGGGACCACGAAGATATTGCTCGCATAGAATTAATGGCAAAGGAGGGTATAAACATCGAAAAATGCGGCATTTTCATCGATGCATCGATACCCTATTTGGGAGCATCACCGGATGGTGTGATCGATGATGATGGCATTGTTGAAATAAAGTGCCCGATAACTGCGGAAAATGTAACGCCAGAAGAGGCAATACATACAGTACAAGCCGTCAAGGAAATATTTACAGATAGTACGGGTAGCGCAATGCGCAAAACACACCGGTACTACTACCAAGTGCAAGGACAATTGCACATAACAGGCAGAAAATACTGCCTATTTGCTGTGTGGACAAGAAAAGGGATAAAGTCAATTCGAGTTGATAGAGACGACGAATTTTGGCAACGTAAAATGGAGCCAAAATTGTCGGAGTTTTATTTAGATTGTATGCTGCCCGAAATTGTCGACAGCAGACACCAAAGAGACTTGCAGCCTAGAGAGCCTCAGCGTATCCTAGACTACAGAGCAGAGTTAGCAAGAAAGAAAACAGAAAAAATTGCAAAAGTTGCAACTGTCCAACGTCGAGGTCCAACCGTCCGCCGTCGAGGTCCGCTTACAAGTGCAGTACCACTGATTCCATCAGCTGGCACTTCACAATTGTAAAGAAAAAAAAAGTTTAAACTGTCCGACGTCGAGGTCCGCTTACAAGTGCAGTACCACTGATTCCATCAGCTGGCACTGCACAATTGTAAAGAAAAAAAAGTTTAAACTGTCCGACGTCAAGGTCCGCTTACAAGTGCAGTACCACTGATTCCATCAGCTGGCACTGCACAATTGTAAAGAAAAAAAAAGTTTAAACTGTCCGACGTCAAGGTCCGCTTACAAGTGCAGTACCACTGATTCCATCAGCTGGCACTGCACAATTGTAAAGAAAAAAAAAGTTTAAACTGTCCGACGTCAAGGTCCGCTTACAAGTGCAGTACCACTGATTCCATCAGCTGGCACTGCGCAATTGTAAAGAAAAAAAAAGTTTAAACTGTCCGACGTCAAGGTCCGCTTACAAGTGCAGTACCACTGATTCCATCAGCTGGCACTGCACAATTGTAAAGTTATAAAATAATATGGCTCAGGGATCGTATGTGATCCAGAAGCTTACCGACCTCGAGAAATGTTGCAGTGTGCGACACAGTGGAATAGGCCTAAAGGGGATACCACTGACAAAAAAAAACGCATCTACAATAGTACCTCATGGGTGATGTGGAAAACTATTGACACGCGTGTTGAGGAGGTGAAAACAGCCTAATTGTATATATGGTACCTCATTGTATATATGACCGCAATCCAGAAGCGAAAAATAAAAATTATAGAACCGAAATAATATCGGTTCTCCAGCCAGAACCAATATTCTCGTAACAGTAGGTAACATAATTTCGGTTGATAACAGTTTTCAATCCCTGGTCCCAACTAGGACTCCTATGTTATTTTTATATTATTATTAAAAACTAATGCAGAAGGCGAGGAAGGAGGTTTTCAAGAAGCTGCACAGACGCGGTGTAACGTGCGGCGGAGGCCGCGGACGCGGGACCGAGGAGGCTACAGCCACCATAGAATTTTTATTTTAATTATTAATAAAAAGAAATAAATTATATAGACTGGGTACATTTTAATTAACCACACTTCCCTTTCCCTGCTCTTCCCCTGCGCGCGTCAGAAATATATATTTAAATATTATATATTATCATTATATTATCTTTTAATCTTTGAAAAGAAAAGTAGTCTTTAAAAATCATCTTTGAATTTTGATTTCAAAACGCTACGAACTTCCGTTCCAACCTACGAATTTTTTGATAAAATAATTGTTTCAATTTTTATAACATATAGGAAATAAGAATAATAATTTATAATGCGGCAGAAGATACGGCGGAGGATGCAACAGAGGACGAGAAACTGTTTGAAACAGTGGTCGGCAACCCCGGCACCGTTCAACACATTTTCGAGGCCTGCGCCTCCCGCGCGTCTCGCTCTCCGTGACGGCCATAGTGCTCTATGCTTCTCTAGTGCAGAATGCAGCGGAGGACGGGAAATGGTTTGAAGCATCCCGAAACCTTGCATGAATCCGCCTAGGCACACGTACACGCTGCCCGAGCGGTGAGTGTGTGAGTGCGCCGCGCGATCCGGCTTTCACGCCTGCTTACAGAGCCTCCCGAGCAGACATCATGCTGCCGAATAATGTAAATTACGCCTCGAAAGCGCAAAAGTAGGCCACTTTTATTAGCTCGCGCCCTAGATTGATCTTTTATCTAGCGATTGTGACTACGTAGGGGTCTCAAATGTGCATTAGCGAGACGAATAACGTCTGGAACTGAACCCTTGCAATCCGCCTAGGCACACGTACACGCTTCCCGAGCGGTGAGCTGTGCTACACACTCTCACTCGAGCACACCAACGCAGCATCATCGTCAGCCGTATAGTGACTTCACGTTTGCGTATGAAGCCTGACTTACCGGCAACATTTATTGATACAGTTACTGCTGTCTCCGCCGAGATGGTCTCTCGTTGGCGCTGCTGTGCCTCTCGACCACGGAGCACCGTGCTCTCGACAGTCTCGACGATTCAACGGTAGAACATGTACCCAGCCCCCCTACTGGACGGAGCTCAAACTAATTTCGAGGTCAAAAACGGATCTACACCCTTATGGGAATCTCGTATCCATAGTATGTATATATCAGTGTCCTACCACAGACGAGATATAGGAATAGACCTGACACCTTATGGGACTTGGTGTCCATAGGAATCTGAAGTACCGACACCTTAAAATGCCAGTGATAGCAATAATTTTCTTTAAATTATATCCATAATTTGCTATTAACCCGGCTATAAATATTGTGCCCCTAGAAATAAGAATAATACATCTCTCTAATTCTATGTATAGAGATGTTGACAGGTGTTGACACTGAATGGTAACGGGGTGTTAGCACAGACGAGATATAGGAAATGGGGTGCTAGGAACCCAATACCGACGGACACCAAAATGCATTGGGTGTCAGGTCTATTCCTATATCTCGTCGGTGGTCCTACCACAGACGAGATATAGGAATAGACCTGACACCTTATGGGACTTGGTGTCCATAGGAATCTGAAGTACCGACACCTTAAAATGCCACTGATTTTAGCGTCCTCTACGCTTTAAGAACGGTGAATTCGAAAACTAGAACCAATACGAATCGGGTTCGACTGGTAAAACTTCTACAACCAGTGCCGGATTAATCCAGCGCGGGGCCCGTAGCCAGGATAGGGTAGCCGGGGCCAAATGTAACCAGGAGGCCCTATGGTGTTTGCACAATAATATAATAAAACCCAATGAATGACCTTTTTCGTAGCAAAAATATCTGCGAACGATATGTCTACAGCGTTGTCAAGTCTAAAGTACGCAACGTTGTCCGATTATGAGTTTTCAATACATCCGAAAATTATCGGATGCGTGCAATCGCGAAGAGGCTCTCTTCTGCCCGTTCGCCGTAAAGAGAGCGAATACGCTAATAAGAACGACAGGCATTGAAAGATGTAAGAATCCTTAGATTTATTGCAGTTAGAGGCCGAAAATCGTGAAAATCTGCAATTTTTACCACCCTTAAACGTTTGTAGCTCATTGCAACGTCGACCGATCTTGACGAAATTTTCAAAATATGTTTGAGTCACGCAGATCTACAGAACATGTTTTTTAAATTTTCAGTATAGGCCCACATAAAAAAGTTGAAAATGCAACATTTAAAAAAATTTCTTTTCACAACCTATAGTAAACCAATTGCTCTAGCTTTCACAAAAAATTTCAAAGCGCGTAGTACAATATTGAAACAGTTATCGTCTTTTTTAGAGTGTCTTTAAATTTTTGTTCACTACTGTATATCGAAATGTAATAAGAAAACTATAAAAACGAACACATTAGGAAGGCGTAAAAAATAAAATTTTTCAATTTAAGAATCATATTAAATACACATAATGCGAATGGAGTATAAAATTTTTTATTCGTGCTAATAAATGCTCAAAAATTGTGTTCTATCGGTAACATTGGGTGTTGACACTGAATGGTAACGGGGCGTTAGCACACCGATACCGACGGAAATGGGGCGTTAGCGCACCGATACAGACGGACACCAAAATGCATTAGGTCACCGACGAGATACTATTAAAGACTGCCAGCCTTACGGGAGTTGGCGAGCCTAAAATTTTTCGGTGTTCTCTTACGCCCTCTAGGATATATTCTGACTGGAGTGAGAAACAGGAGACCACCGACGGCATTTCGTCGGTGCAGAAGACACTGTATGTATCGTGTTAGCAACGCGCCCGCGCGCTACACTCACCAGCGTACCTTTACTATATCCGTGTGCGCTGCTTGTGCGCTTATGCCAGCCACAATCTATTTTTAGCACTTGCCATGTTGCCATGTTGTATTGCTTTACGGCGGAAACGAAACTGAAATTCGGCTGTCGAGCCGTCGAGCGTATGAATGGCAATCTGGAGCTAGCATTCGGGTCCCCGTGCAGCGGGGATTTTTTTTTATTTTTATTTTTCATTACTTTTTTAATTACATTTCTTAACCTTCCAAAAAATTAAAAATATAAAAACTATGTTCAAAATATGTATTCATTTAAAATAGAAACGTTTTGTTACTGTCATAATTGCATTAATAAAAATATATTAATACCTCATTATACCTATAGGTATATGATCGAGAACAGGTTGATGGTATTTATTTGGACTGATTGGAGAATACGAAAATGCAGGAAGTATTTTTTAGTTTATGAAACAATTTGTAGATTTATTAGTTGTCAAACAAATAATAAAATAAATTGTATAATATATATAAATTGATTTTATACTAGCATACACAAGTTTATTTGATCTTCTGTCTTCCTATAATAAAAAAATAAAGTCATAACTATAATTATAATAGAATTTCATAAAATATTGAGGTTATTGTAAACTCATCTTTTTTCGCAATGATGCTCTAATTTCATTGCTTATAAAATGTATCATAATTAAACTACAATTATCCTAATAACGTAGAATGTAGTACATATTAAGTTTTAATTACCAGGATTTTCTTCTTCGACGTTAAGCACCCTTTACTGCTTCTCGTAATTTACGTATATGTACATTAGGCTGGACTTTATTTTTCGACCATGAAATTTTTTGGTCCCGTAAACCAGAATTGTAACAAATGTTGAGAAAATGATCTGGAAAAATGTTGGGGCCGATTGGATCATGGGAAAATGAGGTGCAGCGAATTTGAAAATTTTGAATTTTTTAAATCTTGACATAAATAGACGTTATGATATATCGTTGAATTTGTCTTTTTTCTCTTTAAGAATCCATATATAACATAAACAGTTGTTGATAGAAAAAAGATCCGTGACCTTGAAAACTTGAAATAATGACTTTGAAAAAATTTTTTTTCTCTGATACTATATCCACCTCCTTATATACTACAACTTTTGTTTGAAGAGATTTTTCATACATACATAACTGACAGAGATATTAAGGGGCGTAATTTGCATTATTCGGAAGCATACAACTGCGCATATGTATAGCTATTTTCATAGCTACATGCTGCCGAATAATGCAAATTACGCCTCGTAAACGAAAAAATAGGACTTTTGAGGCAGATAGCGCCCTAGATCGATGTTTTATCTAGCGTTTTTGAGTAGTGAAAAACCCCGTGTTTGTATTATCGAGAAATGAGTAAATGAATATTTTGCAATCCTGGAAGTCTCTCTACTCTCTTATAAATAAATTCATTAATATGCTCCAATCTACAAAAGAAAAACAGTTATAATATCGGAAAAAGAAGTTATTATGAATAATAAGTAGTCTGACTGAAACATAGACTGAAGGTGGTCAATGATACCGCTGAACGGGGCGTTAAACTAATGGAGGATCATAATAAAATTTTATATAGAAACAAAGAGGAGAAATAATATATACTATACAAACTGTGATGGAATATCGACAGCAGTATCCTGACGCCACAAAACAGATTTGTCAAAGGATTTTTAAATATTTTTTAATATAGAGAGAAACACCTGATCAATCCCTACATGCGATTAATTGCATTTTTAAGAGGTATTGAAGACAGCTTATTAACTGAGAGTTATTAAATTTTTCATTTTCCTCAGAGTCAGTAAGTTCTTTATTTTTCTCGGAGTCATTAAGTTTTCCATTTTTCTTGGAGTCATTGAATTATTGCCATACTTTACCATATTGTAATCTTCTAGGTGTATTGTATAACTTCCGTAAGGATATTTTAATGATATTATCGATACATATCTAAGTTCATACGGAAAAAATTCGTTAAAAAGCTAGATATATTGTCTTTTAAGTTTTCACATTAAACGTGCATTATTCAAGCTTTAATACATATAAAGAGCAGGCACGTGTTTGGCGAATATACCTAATGTAGTTATAAAAAAACCGAGTATATTAAAAATCACGTTATAAGTAAAGAAAGAAAACCATTATTACCATTATCTATGTCATAAGAACGCAGAGTATTTGAATCTCGGATAACGCAATAACTCGTCCGCCCGAACTTGTTCGATTCTTTTCGTACCCGCCCGACGAATTCGAAGTCGAATCGATGGACCGCCGGACTTTCTGCGACCCGACCCGACTCGAACCCGAACATCGAGCGCCCCGCACATCCCTAAATTATTTATAATTATAAATATATTATATTGAATGACCTATTATAATAACCTATATTAGGTAATTATGATCACACTTTAAATAAGTAAATATGGCTCAAATTATGCCGTATTTAGGCTCATTTTAATTAGAAGGATCTCACAAATACGTTGGTAATTCCGTAAAAAAAGATTGAAAAATAAAAAACTTTCCTATGTGCAATAATGTGCATTGATGTAATCGGTACGCAGCCTTTTGAACTGTGTCGGCTGCCTCGTACCCCAGTCCCTCTTTGTCGTTTACGAGCTGTCGTAAAAAAAGTTCTGTTACATATGTTGATAGTCTAAAAATATGATCAATGCTATTTTTCAATTTCTCTAAAAAACCTGCATTTGTCGAATTTTTGCGTGTTTTTCACTTTGCTTAATTAACATTTTGAACCAAAAAATCGGGAAAAAATCTCAAATATCAATTTCAATTAAATGCAATTATATGATTAAATTAATGCAAAGTAAATGGGGAAAATTTACCGAAAATTGAATGGCACAACGGCTGTTTAAATAATTCGAAGGACTACCACGTCCGGCTAGGCCCTTCATTCCAAATTGTAATATTCCAATATTCCAATATCATTTTCAATATTTCAAGTACTATTTAAAACTATTAATGAGTTTTAACAACAAAATATTTTAAATAGAAAACTAAATTTTGACAAATAAGATAAGATTATAGCAAGCTTGCTATAAATGTCGAAAACTCAAGTCTGGCCAGAGACATTCAATTTTCAGGAAACACTATTCTATGATGACGAACGGAGGAAAGGGAAGTGAAGCTCGAGGGCTTCGGTCGCCGTGGAATGGAGTGAAACATTGTAACATGATACGGGTCGGGTCGGGTATATCGGTGTGAGACTACTAATCAAACAACAAAGCTTAATTATTTATCATTACTTTTTTATAGGATTTTCCTTAACATATTTGGTGAATTTTGTTTCTTTTTATGAAAATGATACCAAAATTATATAATTCCGATGATATTTGCTTATGCAATGAGCGACGCAAGTTTCGGACACAATGAAGGACAGCGTCGGGAAAAAAAGAGACGCGGGAAGTCCTTATTCTTTTAAGATTTCGACTTCGACTTCGTCTGCTAGCTCTTCGCCTCGTCGCACAATGTACTCATAAATGAATCATGTTTCAGGAAGTGGTTCAGTTCAGAATGAAATAAAATAATGTTACACGCACTTTTTAAATAGCGTCATATATGGTGCAAGAAATATTCGTATAGAGTCAAATAGAATTATTTTTTTAGATATCTTCGTACGAAATACTGCCTCTAAATAACATTGTATGGATAGGAGCCGTCGAAAATTAGTTTAATTAGTTAATACTTTTATCTTGTTACTACCTCTACTTTAATAATTGCAGTCAATAATGCTGTCGAGCATTACAAGTATGGGATAAATAAGTAAAAAAATTAATTTTCTGTTTCCTACTAAGGATCTTAATAAGAACGATTGAATTTTGTCATTACACAACATAACAAAATATTTTTTAAGAATCATTATTTTATATATAACGCAATAATGTTCAAATTACTTTTAAATTCCAATACATTTGTAGAATATTACGTAGTAATTACTTCCATTTTTCCAACATCTATAAACTATCGATTATATTGTAAACAATTATTACAATGGTGATAATAAGGAAAATAAGAATGCAATAAGAGAATTATATATAGTATTATAAGGCAATTGCAGAATAGGTAATGTCAGCATTCTACTATATCATTCTTCTTCAACTTGACGAATATCTCGTCGATTGTGGAACTTTTAGCGCTGTGGTATATCAGATCACTGTAACTTTCACGTTATCCCCGCGCCCGTTGCGCCCGGTTACCGGGCTCGCTGGATAGCACAGGGGCTGGCATCTTTAATAGCATCTCGTCGGTGACTAGGTGTCAGGTCTATTCCTATATCTCGTCTGTGCTGTTAGTACATCTGTGTCGCTCGAATATTTCTCTTACGCCCTCTAGGATATATTCTGACTGGAGTGAAAAACAGGAGGCCACCGACGGCATTTCGTCGGTGCAGAAGACACCGTATCGTGTTAGCAACGCGCCCGCGCGCTACACTCACCAGCGTACCTTTACTATATCCGTGTGTGCTGCTTGTGCACTTGCGCCAGCCACAATCTATTTTTAGCACTTGCCATGTTGCCACGTTGTATTGCTTTACACGGAAACGAAACTGAAAGGCTGTCGAGAGCCGTCGTCGAGCGTATGAATCGCAATCTGGAGCTAGCCTTCGAGTCCCCGTACAGCGGGAATTTTTTTTATTTTTATTTTTCATTTCTTTTTTAATTACATTTTTTAACTTTCCAAAAAATTAAAAATGTAAAAACTATGTTCAAAATATGTATTCATTTTAAATAGAAACGTTTTGTTACTATCATAATTGCATTAATAAAAATTGGTATATGAGAATAGATTTATGGTATTTATTTGGACTAATTGGAGAATACGAAAATGCAGGAAGTATTTTTTAGTTTATGAAACAATTTGTAGATTTATTAGTTGTCAAACAAATAATAAAATAAATTGTATAATATATATAAATTGATTTTATACTAGCATACACAAGTTTATTTATTAAAAAATAAAGTCATAACTATAATTATAATAGAATTTCATAAAATGTATATTGAGGTTATTGCAAACTCATCTTTTTTCGCAATGATGCTCTAATTTCATTGCTTCTCTCGAATGTCCATTTCCTTCCGAGACAGTGGCGTTTTTAGGTGTAAATAAAAAATGTTGATATAATTATATCAATTTAAAAAAATGTATCATAATTAAACTACAATTATTCTAATAACGTGGAATGTAGTACATATTAAGTTTTAGTTACCCGGATTTTCTTCTTCGACGTTAAGCACTCTTTACTCCTTCTCGTAATTTACGTATATGCAACATTAGGGTGGACCTTATTTTTCGACCATGAAATTTTTTTGGTCCCGTAAACCAGAATTGTGACAAATGTTGAGAAAATGGGTAATTGTGCATAAAAGGTCCCACCTCACCGATTTCGATGATTTTTTAATATGTTGTCAGGGTGAAGATTCTGAACAACTTTTTCCTATACATGTAACCGCCGCTCAGCCTTAGTTTTTGAGAGATTTGCGAAAAACTCCAGCTACTACTACATTTAATTTTGCCTATACGTGCACGCCCGTGCTGTGCGTATGCTTCAGCATGATGCGACCGCTCGTCAACTGTTTCTACAGATATATCACTACGATCGTCGGACGATCCGATATACCGCGTGAACTTTTTAAATCATATGATGATGAAGAATGAGTACATATTATTGTAGGGATTTGGACGGTTTTATCGGTCAAGATAATAATCCTACGCGGTATCGGTGGATATATATATATTTTAATCGTTTGGCTACACAGACTTGTGGCTCATTCACTCTCACTCTCCCTCACTCGCTAAACTCTCACTTCTCACTCTTACTCTCTCTCTCTCTCTACGAGACTCTCGGACTCGCGATGCTCGCTGTTTTCTCTCTGCCGCGGCCGCGACCTATCTTGTATATATAGGCCGATCGCCCAACACATTCTCTCTCTCTCACGCATTCGCACACTCGCTCTTTCGCACGCTCGCTAGGGCATTCACCTGTCGGTTGTTATTCTTTCGGCGATCCGCAAGTGTCCTTCTCTCGGGACATCATAACCGTCGATCGCGTAACGGTTTTGCATCCCTACACTCGGCCATCCTGCATTGATATCTGGCCTCAGATATCTTCTGCATCTCCATCATCGCTCTGGTCGGAATCTGACTCGTGAATCCATACTTTCATGTACTCTGCCGCTGTACTAGCCTCTTTTGGGCCGTCGTGATCGCCCACTTTTTCCACTACATATCGGTCGTTACGCAATACCTTGGTTACTCGGTAGGGACCGAAGTACTTCGCCGCTAATTTCGTACCTGGTCCTTGCTGGGTTTTCTTAATCGCCACTAAGTCGCCCGTTACATACGGTCTAGCATTTTTTCGGCGCTTATTAAAGTTACATCTGTTCTCCCGCTGAACTTCCGCGATCTTTTCTTTGGCATACTCTCTTAATTCGCACCTATTTTTGTCGAAAGAAGCAGTCCATTCACGCTCTAAAAGTTCTTTTAGTGGTAAGTCGTTTTGCAATCGCATATTGACACCGAACATTATCTGAAAGGGAGTCATGCCTGTACTACGATTAACTGTGGCATTCAAGAACTTCTGGCAACGATCGAGATATTTGTACCACTCGTCGGGTCGCGGGGCTGCTAGTTTCGTTAGGATTGGTATTAAGATTCTGTTAATTCTTTCTGCCTGCCCATTACTCCGCGGCATTCCCGTAGTGATGGTTATATGCTCTATTCCTTCTTCCGCGCAATAATTTCTGAATTCGCACGAGGTAAAAGCCGTGCCGCGATCGGAAATTACTCGGCGCGGATTCCCAAAAAATACAGATTGTTTTCTGAGTCTATCTGTTACTTCAGCGGTCGTTGTGCTCTTCGTCGCATACAGCCACGTAAATTTAGCAAAGCCATCAACGACTAAAAAAATGTGCTTATAGTTTTTCCTAGTTGAAGCCAGTGGACCTAAATGATCAATGTGATACGTATCTAGTGGTGTTTCCCCTTTCTCTACCGGATGTAAGAAACCCTCTCCTTTCCCGTGCTTCCGCTCAGCTAGAATACAATTAACACAGTTTTCTATTACTCTATCTATTTTTGACCTCATATGCGCGAACCAATAATCTCGTTTAATAATCGATTCTGTTTTACTGGCTGCGAAGTGTCCGACCTCGTGAGCTCGTCTAATTATGCTGGTTTGCATCGACCGTGGTACTATTAATTTGTAATCGTTGTCAACAACTTTGAATAAAAGACCGCCTTGCACACAATATCCGTCGACGGGTTTTTCCTTTGTTATCTCGAGGAGTTTACTAACATCCGTATCCGACGCTTGGGCCTTCTTTAGTCGGGCACTTATACTATCTTCGCTCTCGCTTATTAACATACACGCGGGCAATGGGAAACGGCTGAGCGCGTCTACGTGTCGCATACTATTTCCCGGACGGTGTTCGATTGTATATTGGAACTCTTCAAGTAATAATGCCCACCGTGCTATGCGTACACAAAGATCTTTTTTTCGCATTGTTAGAGCGAATGCGCGGCAATCTGTAACGATTTTGAATGGTATGCCTAGTAAATATACGCGAAACTTTCGCAACGATTTTATGATGGCCAGACACTCTAATTCGTAACTAGCATAGTGAGCCTCCGCCGCATTCGTTTTGCCGCTCGCGTAATGCACTGGGTGTAATGCTCCGTCGACACTGTCGCGCTGTAGTAAAATGCTACCGAACCCAAATTTCGACGCATCTGTATGAAGTTCGGTTTCGGCGCCTACTCTATATAATCGTAAGACGGGTTTATCGACCAATGTTCTTTTTAACTGTTCGAACGCTCGTACATGCTCGTCTTCGAACCGAAATTTCTCGCCCGATTTTAAAAGCTCCGTCAAAGGTCTGGCGATCGACGAATAGTGACAAATGAACTTTCGAAAGTAGCCTGTCAGTCCAAGAAAGCTCTGTACTTCGCGTATAGATGCTGGTTTGCGGAATTTTGCCACGGCCTCGGTTTTTCTTTCCGATGGTCGCACGGTTTGATTCTCAATAATGTGGCCCAAAAACTCTACTTTATTTTGCAATATTTGGCACTTCTTCCAGTTTATTACTAAACCTGCCTCGCTCGCGGTTTTCAGAACTCTGCACAAGTTCTCGAGGGCAGTATCCGCGTCTATTGCTGGAACGATCAGGTCGTCTAAGTACGTCAATACTATTTTTTCATTTATTAATTCCCGGAACACAGCATTTATAAATTTCTGAAACAGGGCTGGCGAATTACACAGACCGAAGGGTACTCTCAAAAACTCATACTGTCCATCGGGGACGATGAACGACGTATATTTCCTACATTCCGGCTTTATCGCAACATGAAAAAATCCATTCTTTAAATCGAGCGTACTATAGACTCTCGCATCCTGCAGTGAATCCAACTGATCATCTATCAGGGGGAGTGGGTAGCGATCCTTGATGATCTTTCGATTTAATTGTCTATAGTCCACGCATAATCGCGACGATCCGTCTTTTTTCCTCACTAAAACAACCGGACTCGCGAAATCCGACAATGACGGCTGAACAATTCCGTCGCGCAACCACTCTCCTATATGCTTATTTACTTCGTCGCGTTCTAGCATAGACAATCGCCTAGCCCGCTGATACACAGGTTCCTCGTCTCTTAAAACAATCGACATTTCGATTCCTACCTCGCGTATCTTTACCGGTTCGTAGTTTTCCACCATCGACATCACGCGTTCTTTGATTCGCGGGTCTTTTATGTGAGCTGTTTCTACCTTATTTATTTCTTCGCACACATCGATTTGCAATACTTCCGGCAGATCGTTTTCCAACGGCTGGGCTTCGCTCAGTCGCTGGATCTCGACATGCCCGTGGTTGATTATCAACTGTACGTTATTTAGAAAATCTATTCCTAACAAAAGACGGTGTCGCATCAGTGATTCAGGCACGACGTGTACCGTAACGGGATGAGAAATCCCGTCGATATCGATGGTGGTTGTGAACCCCCCTAACGTCTTATTGGAGATAGATCCTACCCCATCGAAACAAACTTGGTCAAATTGTAACCGCGGCGCGCCTATTTCATCGTAAACGTCCGTTCGCATCAATGTTACATCGCTCCCGGTATCGATAAGGGCATTTACTTCCAAATCGTTGATGGTTACTGGTTTAATGTACTTCCCTTTTGCTGTGGCCTCGACGTAGAGGCTGTCCACTACGGCTGAGGTCTTCTTGGGGCATCTGGGTGCAATGTGTCCAAACTCCTGGCAGTGGAAACATTTCGTGCCTCTATTTTTCACCGGGCACTCGGTTGCTCGGTGACCTCTCCCTCCGCAGTTGTGGCACCTCTCGATGATCTGCTGCTGGCCAACGGTAGCTCGCGGTCCCTGTTCCCTGTGGTTCCCGCTGGTTCCCGGCATTATCCTCCAGGTTCGACTCGTTTCGGGTCTTGCCGGTAGTTCTACCTTTTCGAATGCGACGAAAAGGTCGGCCTTCGTTTTAAACCTCTCTATGCGCGCTTGATTTCGCATAGTGATATCCGGAATTCCCTCAACGAGATACTCGAGGATTTCTTCTTCGTCGATAGGCACACGATTTCCCAGAATCAATTTCTGGTGGTAGTAATCGCTGAAGCGTTCCCCATGCTTCCAACATCGTTGTTCGAATTCCCTTTTTTTGGTGAGCCTACTCGGTAGATGGTGGAACATCGTTTTCATCTCTTTTAAGAGATCTTCTACGGCCATGGTGACGTATTCGGCTCTTGAATGAAACCATTCCAGTGCTTTGCCTTTTAGCCGCGATCCCAGTAGTACCGACGCTTCGCAATTTGTCAGGTGATGCTCACTTCTTAGCAGCTGGAATTGCCGTTCCCAGTGCTCATATGGCCCGTTGCCGTCATAATGGCTTAATAGTTCGGCGATTGCTGTTACGGTCGTCCGTGTCCGGCGCATTTCCTCATATACCGGTGCACGCGGGATATCTTCTACAACCGGTCGCGTTGTGTTTGCCGCCGCATTCGAATTCTGCAATCGTTCCATTAGCTCGATTTCACGGCGTGCTATCTCCAATTCTTTCTGCGCCATGTCTCGTTCTCTCAGGGCCATTTCCATTTCACGGCGCATCCACTCATTTTCTTTTGTGTCGTGTACCACCACCGGCGGCCACTGCTTATCATCGGGTGTCACTTTACTGATACCTCCTCCCGCTTCGAGTCCTTCCTCTTCCTCAACCTCTATAAGCCTTGCGATCAGTTCTATTTTTGTACCGTTGGTGGGTTGTCCCAGCTCTCGCAATCTGTTTTTTAACTGCTGCACAGTGGCTTCGTTGTATTGTTCCATCCTTTCCATAAGGTTGCTACTCGCAAGATTATCCCACCGATCTCGATTTTTAATTTAAATCCCGGCTGAGCCCCCAATTTTGTAGGGATTTGGACGGTTTTATCGGTCAAGATAATAATCCTACGCGGTATCGGTGGATATATATATATTTTAATCGTTTGGCTACACAGACTTGTGGCTCATTCACTCTCACTCTCCCTCACTCGCTAAACTCTCACTTCTCACTCTTACTCTCTCTCTCTCTCTACGAGACTCTCGGACTCGCGATGCTCGCTGTTTTCTCTCTGCCGCGGCCGCGACCTATCTTGTATATATAGGCCGATCGCCCAACACATTCTCTCTCTCTCACGCATTCGCACACTCGCTCTTTCGCACGCTCGCTAGGGCATTCACCTGTCGGTTGTTATTCTTTCGGCGATCCGCAAGTGTCCTTCTCTCGGGACATCATAACCGTCGATCGCGTAACGGTTTTGCATCCCTACATTATATTACGACAACACCACACACACCCACCCAGTGCTTAACACGCACCCAATGTTTCTAAAAAGAAGGTTTCCGTTAAGAAATTAACATTTGTGCAAATTTTCAATATCATATTCGTAATCAGCACGTGAAAATACGTAAGAATCTAGAGTATAATTTAGAAACAGTGGGTGCGTGTTAAGCACTGGGTGGGTGTGTGTGGTGTCGTCGTAATATAATATGTACTCATTCTTCATCATCATATGATTTAAAAAGTTCACGCGGTATATCGGATCGTCCGACGATCGTAGTGATATATCTGTAGAAACAGTTGACGAGCGGTCGCATCATGCTGAAGCATACGCACAGCACGGGCGTGCACGTATAGGCAAAATTAAATGTAGTAGTAGCTGCAGTTTTTCGCAAATCTCTCAAAAACTAAGCCTGAGAGGCGGTTACATGTATAGGAAAAAGTTGTTCAGAATGTTGAGTTTTACAACATATTTAAATTTTATCAAAATCGGTGAGGTGGGACCCTTTATGCACAATTACCAGAAAATGGTCTGGAAAAATTTTGGGGCCGTTTGGATCATGGGAAAATGAGTTTTTAATGGAAAATGAGAATTTTTTAAATCATGACATAAATAGACGTTATGATATATCGTTGAATTTGTCTTTTTTCTCTTTAAGAATCCATATATAGCATAAACAGTTGTTGATAGAAAAAACATCCGTGACCTTGAAAACTTTAAATAATGACTTTGAAAAAATTTTTTTTCTTTGATACTATATCCACCTCCTTATATATATACTAAAACTTTTGTTTGAAGAGTTTTTTCATATATGTATACATATTTGACAGAGATATTATATATAAATAAATTCATTAATATGCTCCAATCTACAAAAGAACAAGAAAGCGAGCTAATGAAAACGTGGTAAAAATAGTTCTAATTCTAATTTATAGTTCTATCTATAGAACTAGAACTAGAATTCTAGAACTAATAGTTCTAATTTGTCAAAGGATTTGTAAATATTTAATAATATAGCGAGAAACACCTGATCAATCCCTACATGATTAATTGCATTTTTAAGAGGCATTGAAGATTGCTTGTTAACTGGGAGTTATTAAATTTTTCATTTTCCTCAGAGTCAGTAAGTTCTTTATTTTTTTCAAAGTCATTAAGTTTTCCATTTTTCTTGGAGTTATTAAATTTTTCATTTTCCTCAGTGCCGTCAAGTTTTTTCATAGAGTCATTGAAGTTTCCATTTTTCTTGGAGTTATTAAATTTATCATTTTCCTCAGCGTCATTAAGTTCTTTATTTTTCTCGGAGTCATTAAGTTTTTCATTTTTCTTGGAGTCATTGAAAGGTCCCTCTTTGTCGTTCACGCGCTGTCGTAAAAAATGCTCTGGTATGTTGCTAGTCTAAAAATATGATCAATGCTATTTTTCAGTTTCTCTAATAAATCTGCATTTGTCGAATGTTTGCGTGTTTTTCAGTTTGTGTAATTAACATTTTGAACCAAAAAGTCGGGAAAAAATCTCAATTATGAATTTCAATTAAATGCAATTATATGATTAAATTAATGCAAGTAAATGGGAAAAATTGACCGAAAATTGAATGGCGCAACGGCTGTTTAAATAATTCGCCGTGGAGTTGAGTGAAACATTGTAACATGATACGGGTCGGGTCGGGTATATCGGTGTAAAATAACAGAATATTTTTTAAGAATTATTATTTTATATTAAAACGTTTGTAGCTCATTGCAACGTCGACCGATTTTGACGAAATTTTCAGAATATGTTTAATTGACACAGATTTACAAAATGTATTTTTTAAATTTTCAATGTCGGCCCATATAAAGATGTTGTAAAATTCAACTTTTAGTAAGTAAGTAAATACGTATTTATTTATTTATTTCAGCCTCGTGGCCCAGAAATTGGACATGGATTATAATTCTCGAGGCCATTCATCCCTCTATTTATCCATTCATCCGTTCCTCCACCCATCCATCCATATCCCATGCCACATCAAATACCTTATTATCTATGTTGATCTATCCCAATGTCTCCCCGCTAATCCTGCCTCCCTCTTGATTATCCCTTGTGATTAATTCTTTCCTTTTTTTCTCTATACTCCTAACCCATTCTACAATTTCTCCCACTCTTTTCTCCTGTACTATCTTTTCTATACCTATGTTAATTCTTTCTACCCCTTCACAGTCTTCTGCCAGGTGTTTTAGTTTCCCCAGGTGTTTTAGTTGTCCGAAAATTTTTGCGAGTCACAGTATGTACATATATCGCACAGAACACAATTCTTCTTTCTATTAAATCGCATTTCTTAGGTCAAACAATTGCGTTTTGTAATGTATAATAACATGTAATAATAAAGTAAAATGCTTATATGACTATGGCCTGAGCTCCCATTGAAACTCCATTTACACACAAGCTTCAGATTACAACTTTCTTCAAGTTTTATTAGATTTAAGATACTGTCACTTGTAGCATTTACTAAATTTTGCAAGTCTACGTCGGCAGACGTTTCGTTAGCTGATATATTACATGGTAAAAATGAATTTTTAATATTTCTAAAAGTCTTAATGCAAGGAATATGATCTTTGCGTATATTGTTAACGACGCTTTTAAATATATCATATTCTTTATCTGAAAGATCTAAATCTAATTCTAAGTAAGTTTATATACTATTAGTTTTTTCTGCAATTCTTATTTCTGCCTCTGCTATTTTGCAAATGTGAAACACATCGCTGGATGGCACAGTCAGAGCTTGCTTAATGTTACTATAATTTTGTAACAGACCGGTACGGCGCAGGCCTGTTACTGCTACACGCGCGCCGAACACCGCTGACCGACGCCGAAGATTACCGAACGCGTCGCCCGCAAACCGCGAGTACACCCGCCGGGCTCCGCTTTCCCCTCCTCTATCAGCCTCACCGTACGTACGATCCCGCGCTCAGAAACACACTCGGCGGGAACCGGACGTCGAGGTTCGGCCATCTTAACGGACACGGAAACTCGACGTCACACATCCGTTTCCCCGCACCATTCCCCCACCACCAACCTAGGCCTATAAAAGGCGATGCAAACGAGGCACGGGCCTCTTTTCCATTCTGGGCAGCAACCTAGGCACTTCTTGAATATTGTGGTACGTATCCCTGTTTCTCTTTCCTGGTTCCCACGCTCTCGACGTTGTCCGCAGCATTGACCTCCTCGACATCGGCAGTTCCCACCGGTGTGACAGCATACAAACAGAGAGGGCCGCATCCCTCTCTGCCGTTCAGGCAGCATCCTGAGAACTCCGACAGCTATCGGAGACGTCTAAATGAAGGGGCAGCTTCCTCTTCATTTACCGTAGAACCGCCACGGGGAATTTCCCGACTCGTGGCAGGGTTTCCTGTCATTTCCCGCCTGAACTCAGTCGCCGGCACGCACCAGGTCCACGAACACGCGTCGCGTCGCGATGAACGATCACGCGCCGCGGTCAAAGGTCGTCACTAGAATCACGTACCAGTAACACTCGGTTCCGCGAAAGTACGAGCAGTGAGGCCCGAAAATACATATACGCGTCGTCGTTATTTCACGTCCCGCGCACTCGTCCATTTTCAGCTTCAGTCGATTCTCTCGCCGGTAGACGAACCCGGCTCGACGAGTTATTCCAGCACGAGAGGGTACGACGCCGCGACGACTTTCCCGTCGGAAGCAGAACCGTTACAATTTCATAAATTCATAAAATTGTTTTGAGAATTCTGCGATTGAATATCTTCTATGCATGTTTCGCACTGCACTGTTTTCTCCATTTTTTAAACGACAAATCCCGCTATGTACTCTACAACATCAGACACATATGAAGATATATTTCTTGAATAACTTTCGCTTGTGCAAAAGTAATTATGGTCTATGTCTATATGATTATTCTCTTCTCCAAATGATGCATCTTCCAAATTCTCTATGAATAAGTTGTCAATTGTTTTTACTTTACATGCATTTCTACTGCTTATGGCTAATATAATTGTGGGTACTTGCTCTATACAATTAGCTTGTAAAGAGTCAGTAACCCCAGTATGTAAACCTTCTTTCTTCACCATCCCGTACCATTTATTATACCTTGAATTACCTATTCTCTCCCATCTTTCCCCGCTCTTTGCCTTTTCTTTTCTCTTTTCACTATTTCTTCACTTACAGTTTCTACACTTACTTTCTTCTCCTCTATCATTTCAACCAGAGTTGGGCAAACGCTAGTCACAAATATGATTATTGACTAATAACGTCATAAACTCTACAAAAGTGACTAATGGGCGTGACTATGAGTAATGACTACATAAGTATTTGAGCGTAATGACTAATGAATAATGACTAAATTTTTATTAAGGATGAATATTGACTACTGACTATACTGGCATAACTAATGACTAAATTCGCAATCAGAATTTCACTATGACTAATGATTAAAAATGGTTACAAGTTAAAATAAAGACATAATAATGACAAAGAAATATCCTATTAGTTTATAAACATATAAAATACAGATTATGATAAGTTATGCTTATCATAAAGAGAAAGGAAAAAGCAGTTGAATAGGAAATGTTTTCCAGATTTTCTTATTTTATTTTTGTGAAGAAAATTGATTTATAAAAATTTTTATAAGCAGTTCTAAATAGAGTAATAATAACATGATGAATTTAAATTTAAATTATATTGAATTAAATTTTGTTAAAGTAAATTCAACTTCTTGAACTTTGAACAGAAACAAAAGTTTTAATACAACACAAAAACAAAAATTACATGTTATCTGTTTGATGTGATCCTGGTACTCTTTAAGACATTCTTCATCGTGAATCTTTTTTAAATGGCATAAAAAGTTTGACGATGATTTGCCGTGGCCTTTTTTTTCAACTTCACGCGGTTCGCACTTTACACACATTGCTACTATTTGAGAAGTCGTGCATTTTTCAACTATTGATTTGAAGAAATGACCATCTACAATAGCAATTCTTTTGAGAGAATCTGCCGAAAGTGACTGCATAGTAATAACAACTATGTATAACATTAGCAGTAAGAACAAAACCAGCCAAGACCGCTTATCGGTGTCAAGTGAACACATCGACTGCTTAAGCGTAACTAATTCATGACTGTGAATTTCAATAAATAGTTTTCTGACAGCACGTGTTCATTTCAACATTGTTCTCTGAAATAGTTGTTTATATTTACATTAGGGATGTACGTTGAGTCGAGTGAAGTCGGACGAACTTGGGTGGTTACCGACACGTTTGGTCACTGCAAATTCCGCTATAGTTTGAATATACATATTAATGTATTGTGACGTGGCAGTTTTGCCAACGTCACCCGATGCGTTTATCGGAAGACCGGGTCACCCTCTGGCAGCCTAATACGCGAGAGGCGCCGTGGCGAGCGCTCGCCCTGGGTGCGAACGAGACCCATGGGCGAGTTCTAATATTTTTGAGCGTCGCGCCAATTGCGTGACGCGTATCTGCAGGACCGTAGTCGGGCCCCGAGGGGGGACCCGAAGCACCTCTCCCGCCGAGGAAGGCACAGAGACCGGCGCCGGCGACAATTGCAACACCGCAAAGAAAGAGGAATCGACGTGGCACAGGAGAATCAACCTGGAGGCGCCGACAAGGACGGACGATGCCAAGCAAGGAATCTCAGCTGTCTTGCCGCCGCCTCATCCGGAGAGATACCGGATCGCTACCGGATCGCTACCGGATTGGCTCCCGTCGATCACCTCTGCGGGAAGCAGCCAATACACACGCGTCGCTGCCGGAGAGCCACCGAATCGCCGAGCGCCAGGGACCGTCACGCAGGGCTAGGCCCTGTCCGAAAATCTATCCGCGATAGGTCGAACTGCGTGCGGGGGGATTAGAGCGGCAAGGGGGGGACGCTTCTCTTCCGCGTTCCCGAGAGACGCCGCGAAGGATCACTTCTTCGTTGGCTCGAATATAGAGTAGTCGTGCGTAGAATCTGAACCATTGTATAATCGATTAGTATTGTAAACCGTGCTAAGAAAAGCTGCCGGAAACGAGGGACGAGGAAGCGAGCATCAACCGTTACCCTGGGTAAGCTTTTGCCAGTTCTCTTTTCGTTAAAGTGATTCTTCTCGCGTTGGCTCGGTAGTGTGTCGTGTCCGCGATCGCGTTGTAGAAGCACCGACGGGAATTCGTAGCTGCCGGTGTTCGAGACGGGTTCAAAGTAATCCGCGAACGGCGAGAATCCGTCGGAGATCAAGAGCGCGAGGAATTTCGCGGGTGCTAGTGCCAGAGGTCGGTTAGCGAGGATCCGAGTATAGTTGACCTCGCTATACGAGGTGAAGGAGGTTTTTCGAGTGCTAGGCGCCATTTCTTTTCGAGGATCCGCGTATCTTGATCGTTTAAATTCGAACCTCGAGTCGTCCCACGGTGCGACGCCGCCACGTGCTCTCGTCGTATTTCCGCGACTTGTTCCGCCGACGAGAAGCTAATGATAACGCGTATTCCATCCGAATTCGGGCGTAGAACGCGAAAATCGTGAACGCCGACAATAAAATCACGTTGCTGCCGGATTCGTAGCGAACAGAAACGGACCAAGAAAGGTCGAAGCGCGCGTACGACGAGCTCTCGTTGCCGAACACCTGTTACGCGCCGGTTAACCTCAAAACGCTGCCGGTCGCCGCCGGCTGCGTCATTATAACACCGAAACAATAAATTGTGTTAACCAAGATAGTACGAGAGTGTTTATTGCGTGAGAAACCTTCCCGCCGCGGGGAACGCCTCGTGTTCGACCCGCGTAGAATCCTGCGACCATTCGTGAACATCTTCGCGTAATTTCGATTGTCGCAGGCTCGTATGTCGGTCTCTCTCTCTCTCTCGCGGTGATTATTAGCGGATTTCGCGTGGCACCTTCGGTGCCTGGCGCCCGAGCTTCATGTAAGATATCTTGAGAGACGACGAGCCTGCGTACAATTTTTGTCCCGAGTGGACCACGTTTCGCGCGGCCGAACGTGGCCCGGCGGAAACGCCTGTAAATACTCGGTGTCGCTATCGTTTCGTGAGAAACGAGAAACGACGTGACAAATTTGGCGCCCGAACAGGGACCTCTCGCTGAAAGAGCGACTTGTAAAAGGGCTGTTTCGAAAAGAGATACGCGGAACGACGCGGGGCTCTCACGTAATATTCGACTTTTTCAATTTGCTTCTCGTCGAACGAACAAAGTCGGTACGCGAGCGAGGCCGTACAGGCGTCGAAAGACAAACACCCGTTCCGACCGTGAAACGTTTACGACCTTCGCAGAGCCAACGAAGCGAGCACATTTCTTATGTTACCTTGTCCTCACTGGAATTTATTTGATTTGTTGTGGTGGTGGTTGAATTTAATTTCGGATGTAAATTTCCGAAATTGATTTCAACTACAGCTGCCGGTTTTGATTGTGTATTGTTGCAGTTGATTATTTAATTGAATCCATGTATTATGTGATATTTGAAATATTTTCTTTTGCTGTGTAATTTTGCTGTGGAACGCACATCGAGCTGAGAATAACTAGAAACGCGATCAGTTGCCTCATGCGCAATTCTGCTCAAGGAGAATGGTAAACTGTTCTCTGTAAGAGGAGATTGGGCATGCGACTTCGGTGAGAGGGTTCTAGTAGATTCCATGATGTTCGGTGTGGAAATGAACAATCTGGACTTCATTTATTATCTGACATTTTGATTAATTCGGTCTTCCCCGTGCTACTCGTGTATTGGTCAGTCGATTATTTATTCAATTTTGATATTTATTTTCCTCTATTTATTCTCGTTATTTATTCCTTCTGGTTCTTGTCTCTATTTATTACGGTAAATTTTTTTTCGTACGTTCGTGTTTAAATTGTAAATATGATAAATTGTAAATATTCTTTGTTTTATTTGTTGTGATATCTAATTTATTCCGTGTAGTTTAGTTAATTTTTTTTGTAATATTTACTTAGTGATCGGGTAAACTATAAAATTTTTTTTTATTCAATTCCTCGTTAATTTCTACGGCTCAGACGCGTTCGAGCCCCAGTAATAGCACCGGGGAGACCCCATATTATGTGAACATTTTCAAATTATTGCTGAATCCTGTGTATATTTTTTTCTTGTGTGTGGTTCCTCTGGTACGGAGGGACCCGATATAAACGGTGGTGATGGACGGGGCGTGTTAAGGAGCTGTGCCGTCGTAGAGAGTAACGTCACGTGTCGTTTTGTTGTCATCGTTAGAATAATACTACGCTCACAAAATTAAAATTCTTTTGCGATACGGGCTATTAGCTGCCGGAAGGAGCGGCCCTTTGCGATCACCTAAGGGTGATAAAATTATTTGCGGAACGATATTTTGCTGCCGGTTTGGAAAGCTGCCGGGCAGAAACGTTCATTAGCGAGATCGTTGAACGATCACCAATTTTGGATTTACGAGAGACTTTTGCGAGTTACATCGGTACGATTTTGTGAGAATTGCTGGAGAAGTTGCGGTTTGTCGAGAAAATATATTCCCGCTGCCGGGATAGGAAAGCATTTAGGCCAACCGGTGTAGTACTATCGGAATTCGAGAATTTTTTTTGAAGCGCGTGTTGTTAGCGAGACGCGGTCGAGACTGGGTTCCTTTTGTTCGCGTGTTGGGAAGCGAGACCTTCGAGAGGGATTATCTCGCCCGAGTACGACCGACACTATAAACACGCCGTGTTTATTGCCGGGGCAGATTAGGACGAGATTAGGAAGTCGAACGGTCAAGGGTTTTGCGCTGCCGGGAAACCATGTTGGAACCGGGCCGACCGGAGGGGGACGAATACGAATACTTTTCCCAGAACGAAGATGGCGCGGACGGGGATGATAATCCGGACGCGATAGCCTCGGACTTGGAGCGGGCCGAGGAGGGGAGGTCGCCACCGCGCAACTTCAATCTACCGGTACCGCTCTTCGATAGAAAAACACCACAACCCTCGTATTCCCCTCCGCGGAATACCGAAGAACGGAGGCCGGAAACTTTCCCTAGAACCTCGACGCAACCCTCCCCGGGTATCAGCGGGGAAATGTATTGCCGGGGGACTCCGTTAACGGAGGTCATGCGGCGGTGGCGTACAAAATTTTCCGGGGCGCCCGGGGAAGACTCTGCAGCCTTCCTCGAACGCCTCGAGGATCACCGGAGAAACAGCAACATCCCGGATAGATATTTGCTCCGCTGCCTGACCGTCTGTTTAGAGAGTACGGCATTACACTGGTACAAGAGGAGGACCGCGGAAATAGATACGTGGACCGAGTTCGTACACGAGTTCTGGGATTATTTCGGCGACCCGGAATACCAGGACACCTTAACGCGAAACATTAAAGATCGTTCGCAAGGGGAACATGAACCCGTTCGCGACTACCTCACGAGCATGGGAGGGATGTTCGATAGATTAGTACCACCGTGGCCGGAGGATAAGAAGGTGAATCGGACATACTGGGGAGCGAAGCCGCTCATTAGAAACGCGATTTCGTTAGCCAATATCACCAGATTCCCTCAGCTGGAGAAGGCGTTAATAGTGGCAGAACGCGAATCCGATAGTCAGAAATTAAAACGTAATCCGAAGCCATCAGAGATGGCCCATCCGATATTCGCGTATGACCCCAACCGCCACGCCTCTCATAAACAACCGGGGAGAGGGAGGAACGTGCAATTCGAATACGCAAACGCGATAGCTGCCGGAAGTGGCGAAACGAGTAACCGATCACCCAACCCCGAATACGGAAAATCCCGTCTCGGACCGGGTAAACGGGACTCTTTAGCGCCGTGCGCGAAAAATTTTTCAGCTGCCGGGCGAAGGGAATCGGGCTACCGGTCAGAGTCGAGGGACCAATCGTATAGATCCCCACCCGGAAAACCGGAAGAAACCGCGAACACCGAGCGGCGAACGGGACCGACGCGCGACAGACAACGCGCCACCGGGAATTCGTCGTTCGAGTGCTGGAACTGTCGGAAGATAGGACATAGGTCGCGGGATTGCCGGGAAGCCCCGCAAATACATTGCTACGGGTGTGGAGCGCCGGGCATAACCAGCCAGAATTGCCGGAAATGCGAAAGGTCAGCGGGAAACGGGGGGAGGAGTTACTCGAAGGGGCCAGAGGGACTCCGCCGGAATTAGTATCGGCCCGAGTATTACCATTCGGAGAAAAGAGACCGCCACTATTAACTGTCGAAACACTGATAGGAACGCTGCCGGTTCGCGCCCTAGTGGATTCGGGGTCGTCGATCACTTTCGTTAGTAGGGAAGTATTAGAGCAGGTTGACGACGGCGTAGTATCCATAGAAGATACAGAAAAGCCGTGTTACTTCCTCCTGGCCACGGGGACAATCGATCGAGCCGTCGAGCGGGCCCGTTTCGTATTGAAAATTGGAAAAAAGGAACAGCAGATCTCGGCGCGCGTTTTGGAACGTCTCGTGACCCCTCTCCTGTTGGGTACGGATTCGATTGCACTCTTCGGGATTGTTGCAGAGTTTCATAAGGCAATCTGGTATTTTGCGTCTCACCCGGATGAGAAATTTCCCTTCGATGACACTTCGCCAGCCGCCGTATGTTGTGGGTTACAGATCTTGAGTGATGCGGAACAAGATCAGTTAACGAAATTCCTCGAGACCGAGCTGCCGGAGTTTAAAAAGATCAAGGGATTGACCGACTTGATCAGCCACCGAATAGACGTGGACGGTCACCCACCCATTAAACAGCGCTATTATGCCGTCTCTCCGAAGATTCAGGAGGCAATTTACGCCGAAGTTGACACCTTACTGGCGGACGGCATAATAGAGCCGTCACAGAGTGGCTGGTCAAGCCCAATAGTCATGGTGAAGAAGCCCAACGGGAAATATCGTTTCTGTTTGGACTTTAGAAAGGTGAACGAGGTCTCGAGGAAAGACGCGTACCCCTTACCGCTCATGACTCAGATATTGGATAAACTGCGATCCGCAAAATACATCTCGACCCTCGATCTCAGTCAGGCCTACTTTCAGATCCCGTTGGAATCGAACAGTCGCGAGATAACCGCGTTTACGGTGCCGGGTAAAGGTCTTTTTCATTTCCGTAGAATGCCGTATGGGCTGACCGGAGCCCCGGCTACATTTCAACGATTACTAGACCGTCTGATTGGGCCTGAGATGGAACCCCACGCGTTTTCTTATTTAGATGACGTAATCATCGTCACAAAAACGTTCGAGGAACACCTAGTCTGGTTGAAACGCGTGTTAGACCGAATAAAAGCTGCCGGTTTGATAATTAACCCAGAAAAATGCGAGTTTTGCCGCGCTGAGGTACGTTATTTGGGTTTCGTAGTCAGCAGGAATGGCTTAACAGTAGATCCGGATAAAATCCAGCCGATTGTGTCATACCCAGCCCCGAAGAACGTGAAGCAAGTGCGGCGTTTCTTAGGGATGGCTTCCTGGTATAGGAGGTTCATCCCGGGATTCGCTACACTTGCGGAGCCGTTAAACCAACTGCTTCGGAAGGATTGCGAGTGGGTTTGGGAGGACGGACAGCAATCCGCCTTCGAAACCCTCCGCGAAATGATAGCTACCGCACCGACACTATCCTGTCCGGACTTCGAAGTACCATTTACGGTACAAACCGACGCGAGTACTGTCGGGTTAGGCGCTGTGCTGACACAGGAGATCGACGGTACTGAGAAAGTAATTGCATTCGCGAGTCGCGCTCTTACGCTGCCGGAAAGAAAGTATTCGGCCACGGAGTTGGAATGCTTAGCGATAGTCTGGGCGGTACAGAAATTTAGGCCGTATCTGGAGGGGTATAAATTCACGGTGATCACGGATCACAATAGCTTACGCTGGCTGCGCAAATTACAAAACCCCTCGGGGAGGTTGGCGCGATGGGCTTTACAACTCCTCGAATACGACTTCGAAGTCGTATATCGGCAGGGGGCCCTCAACCGAGTGGCGGATGCACTCTCGCGAGCGTATGAGGGTAGGGAGGTCATCGAGGGAGAAGTAGAGATTGCGGCTGCCGTGCGTGCGAGGTGGTACGAGAGCAAGTTCGCGGAGGTAGAGGGGAACCCTCAGAAATTTAAGGACTGGTCGATTCGGAATGGGGAATTATTTTGCCGGAGAACCGACCCCCTGATCGCGGAGACCTTAGGTCGAGATGGGGACGAGTGGAAATTGGTGGTCCCCGAGGAGCGCAGGACCGAGATCTTGCAGGAGGCACATGATGGTCCCCAAGCCGGACACTTAGGTATCGAGAAGACATACCACCGCGTCGCGAACAGATACTACTGGCCGGGCATGTACCGAACAACGGTGGAATACGTAAGACGCTGTACCACTTGCCAGCTGACGAAGGTGGAGCAGTCGCTCCCTTCAGGGCTGATGGGTCGGCGCCGTATCGACATGCCCTGGTCAGTAGTCGCTGCCGATATCATGGGACCATTCCCTCCTAGCAAGTCCGGTCATGCATACCTCCTCGTGATGCAGGACCTATTTACCAAGTGGATTGAGTGCGCCCCACTCCGAAGAGCGACCGGTCCTAAAATTGCGGAGGCCCTCGAAAGCCTCATTTTTTCGCGGTGGGGGACACCGGATGTGCTCCTCACCGATAACGGGACGGAATTCGCAAACAAATGTTTGCAAGAGTTAGCGAGAGAATATGGTATTCGGATTACTACGACCCCTCCGTACCACCCGCAGGCAAACCCCGTAGAAAGAGTCAATCGAATCTTAAAAACCATGATGGTGGCGTACATCGGGAGGGATCACCGAGAATGGGATGTACACTTAGATAAATTCAGATTCGCGTACAACACGGCGCATCATTCGGTTCTAAAGACTTCTCCAGCATTTTTTAAATTTCGGGCGAGAGCCGAGGCCAGCGAAATGCTTGCGGGCGAGCAGCGAGCCGCCGCTAGAATTAGATGTCGAATCCACAGAACCGTGGAAAGGCAGGGTTGCCCAACTGCAAACGTTACGCAGTTGGGTTGTAGAAAATCTTGAGGATGCGTACAATAATCAGGCGCGGAATTATAACGAAAAGCATAGGGATGTAGAATTCGAGGTCGGGGATAAAGTAATGAAAAGACAAAGAATCCTTTCATCTGCGGCACAGCACGTCGCAGCGAAATTAGCCCCCAAATACACCGGCCCTGTCGTGATAACGCGAAAGTTATCACCGGTGGTATACGAGTTGTCGACCGAAGACGGCAGAGATTTGGGGAAGGCACACGTCAGCGACCTTAAAGCGTACCGTCCATCATACGCACCAGAAACTAGTAGCTGACCGTTTGAGATTTCCCCACAGAATTCACAAACATCGCTGCCGGACGAAAAATGGCTGCCGGGAAAATGACACCAATCGAGCAACTGTGTGCGGCGCTCGAAAATATACAGGACACCGAGGACTGGGGAGCAGTGAGGGGGCTCCTCCAGGAGTATCTCGCGAAAGGTCATCAGAGGACGGTGGCTACCCAGACTCCGCCACAAAAGCTGCCGGAGTCAGAAATGACCAAAACCTCAGTATATCGGTCAGCCGACGATCGGCCAGAATCAGACCAATGGAAGGAGGTGGAGGTAGAAGAGCTCGAAACAACCCTCGACGACATCGAGGAGTTGCCGCTAGACTCCACAACGGAAAAAACATCGCAGCCGGTAGAGCTCACCGAGGAGGAGGTCGCGCAGTTGCCGGAAGAGCCCTCAGAGGAGGTACACACACCGCTACAGGAGGGACTAATAAGCCAGAAAGACGCACCGCTGTCGGGACAACCCGCCGAGGAGAGGTCGAACCCCGGCAGTACTGTGGCGCAGGAGAAAGGTACATCAGGGGCTACAGTTGCAACAGAAGCTGCCGGAACCGCGGAGACAATGGGACCCGCGGAGGACACTGTCCACGCAACGGATGCCGGGGTTCAACAGCGAAAAATGTCACAGGACCCACAACCGGAAGACAGCAACGATTTTGCCTGGGTGCACAGGCACGGGCTCGCCCGGCTAAGGCTTGAGAAGGCGAGGGCGGAAATGTTGGAGAGGGCGCACACAGCTGCCGGAGTCCCTTCGAATGAAGGCGAGGTGACGAAGCCGAAGACGGAGACGCCCAAGGACAAGGCGAAGAAAGCTGCCGGAGGACCGAAGGGGGCAACACCCGTGTGGGTGTATGCGAAGGGCTCTACCACACCCACGCTCGAATGGTTCGTGCCCACCGCCGAGCCCGGAGAGGAGGCGACGAAGGGGGCAAGAGACAAGTCGGTCGCCAAGGGGAGAACTGAGCCGCCCCAGAAGACAACCCGCAAGGCAGGACCGGGTAGGAGGTATGAAGAAGAGGAGCTAAGGACAAGGCAGGAGGGATGTTGGAGCTGCGGCTCCAGGGACCACCGGCAACGTAACTGCCGGAACCCAAGAAGCGACTACTGCTTCAGGTGTGGTCGCCCTGGGTTCTCAGTCAAGACATGCCCCTTGTGTGGACCCCGATGGAAGGTGGGGGGTCCCCACGATCCATGGTGATGCCGGTGGACAGATGGTGATATTAGGGATAAGTTTAGTTTCTTAAGAAGGCAGGAAGACTGATTTTTTTTTGTTTGTTCTGGTCAATAATTATAAAAGACTCGATGCGTTACATTTTTTTTTTGGCCCCAAAATAGCCCGGGGCAGAAGAAATGGGGCAAAAGCTGCCGGTTAGAAAGACAATCGTTCATATTTTTCTTAGTTGTACACCCCAACATTAAGCGGGGAGTTAATAAATAAGCTGCCGGTTGAGAGGAGACAAATTACCTCTTGTCATTTCATTCCCGAAGCCCACCTCGAACCCGTTTACGTGACTTTAGCGATGTAAAGCGAGCGTTTCAGATAGCTGCCGGTAGAATAGGAGGCCTCGTCCGAAACACTGTACATGTGAGCGTAAGTATTTGTTTCTGTTATCGTCTGGGTACTGGTACACGGGTATTGTGTTTGTCGAAATACCGAGGAACGACCGAGGTCGAGCGTTCGCTACCGAGCCTACCAGAGATCTGGCGGAGGCTTCCCACGGGTATGACCCGGTCTCTCCCAGGGGGGGAGGAGTTGTGACGTGGCAGTTTTGCCAACGTCACCCGATGCGTTTATCGGAAGACCGGGTCACCCTCTGGCAGCCTAATACGCGAGAGGCGCCGTGGCGAGCGCTCGCCCTGGGTGCGAACGAGACCCATGGGCGAGTTCTAATATTTTTGAGCGTCGCGCCAATTGCGTGACGCGTATCTGCAGGACCGTAGTCGGGCCCCGAGGGGGGACCCGAAGCACCTCTCCCGCCGAGGAAGGCACAGAGACCGGCGCCGGCGACAATTGCAACACCGCAAAGAAAGAGGAATCGACGTGGCACAGGAGAATCAACCTGGAGGCGCCGACAAGGACGGACGATGCCAAGCAAGGAATCTCAGCTGTCTTGCCGCCGCCTCATCCGGAGAGATACCGGATCGCTACCGGATCGCTACCGGATTGGCTCCCGTCGATCACCTCTGCGGGAAGCAGCCAATACACACGCGTCGCTGCCGGAGAGCCACCGAATCGCCGAGCGCCAGGGACCGTCACGCAGGGCTAGGCCCTGTCCGAAAATCTATCCGCGATAGGTCGAACTGCGTGCGGGGGGATTAGAGCGGCAAGGGGGGGACGCTTCTCTTCCGCGTTCCCGAGAGACGCCGCGAAGGATCACTTCTTCGTTGGCTCGAATATAGAGTAGTCGTGCGTAGAATCTGAACCATTGTATAATCGATTAGTATTGTAAACCGTGCTAAGAAAAGCTGCCGGAAACGAGGGACGAGGAAGCGAGCATCAACCGTTACCCTGGGTAAGCTTTTGCCAGTTCTCTTTTCGTTAAAGTGATTCTTCTCGCGTTGGCTCGGTAGTGTGTCGTGTCCGCGATCGCGTTGTAGAAGCACCGACGGGAATTCGTAGCTGCCGGTGTTCGAGACGGGTTCAAAGTAATCCGCGAACGGCGAGAATCCGTCGGAGATCAAGAGCGCGAGGAATTTCGCGGGTGCTAGTGCCAGAGGTCGGTTAGCGAGGATCCGAGTATAGTTGACCTCGCTATACGAGGTGAAGGAGGTTTTTCGAGTGCTAGGCGCCATTTCTTTTCGAGGATCCGCGTATCTTGATCGTTTAAATTCGAACCTCGAGTCGTCCCACGGTGCGACGCCGCCACGTGCTCTCGTCGTATTTCCGCGACTTGTTCCGCCGACGAGAAGCTAATGATAACGCGTATTCCATCCGAATTCGGGCGTAGAACGCGAAAATCGTGAACGCCGACAATAAAATCACGTTGCTGCCGGATTCGTAGCGAACAGAAACGGACCAAGAAAGGTCGAAGCGCGCGTACGACGAGCTCTCGTTGCCGAACACCTGTTACGCGCCGGTTAACCTCAAAACGCTGCCGGTCGCCGCCGGCTGCGTCATTATAACACCGAAACAATAAATTGTGTTAACCAAGATAGTACGAGAGTGTTTATTGCGTGAGAAACCTTCCCGCCGCGGGGAACGCCTCGTGTTCGACCCGCGTAGAATCCTGCGACCATTCGTGAACATCTTCGCGTAATTTCGATTGTCGCAGGCTCGTATGTCGGTCTCTCTCTCTCTCTCGCGGTGATTATTAGCGGATTTCGCGTGGCACCTTCGGTGCCTGGCGCCCGAGCTTCATGTAAGATATCTTGAGAGACGACGAGCCTGCGTACAATTTTTGTCCCGAGTGGACCACGTTTCGCGCGGCCGAACGTGGCCCGGCGGAAACGCCTGTAAATACTCGGTGTCGCTATCGTTTCGTGAGAAACGAGAAACGACGTGACAAATTTGGCGCCCGAACAGGGACCTCTCGCTGAAAGAGCGACTTGTAAAAGGGCTGTTTCGAAAAGAGATACGCGGAACGACGCGGGGCTCTCACGTAATATTCGACTTTTTCAATTTGCTTCTCGTCGAACGAACAAAGTCGGTACGCGAGCGAGGCCGTACAGGCGTCGAAAGACAAACACCCGTTCCGACCGTGAAACGTTTACGACCTTCGCAGAGCCAACGAAGCGAGCACATTTCTTATGTTACCTTGTCCTCACTGGAATTTATTTGATTTGTTGTGGTGGTGGTTGAATTTAATTTCGGATGTAAATTTCCGAAATTGATTTCAACTACAGCTGCCGGTTTTGATTGTGTATTGTTGCAGTTGATTATTTAATTGAATCCATGTATTATGTGATATTTGAAATATTTTCTTTTGCTGTGTAATTTTGCTGTGGAACGCACATCGAGCTGAGAATAACTAGAAACGCGATCAGTTGCCTCATGCGCAATTCTGCTCAAGGAGAATGGTAAACTGTTCTCTGTAAGAGGAGATTGGGCATGCGACTTCGGTGAGAGGGTTCTAGTAGATTCCATGATGTTCGGTGTGGAAATGAACAATCTGGACTTCATTTATTATCTGACATTTTGATTAATTCGGTCTTCCCCGTGCTACTCGTGTATTGGTCAGTCGATTATTTATTCAATTTTGATATTTATTTTCCTCTATTTATTCTCGTTATTTATTCCTTCTGGTTCTTGTCTCTATTTATTACGGTAAATTTTTTTTCGTACGTTCGTGTTTAAATTGTAAATATGATAAATTGTAAATATTCTTTGTTTTATTTGTTGTGATATCTAATTTATTCCGTGTAGTTTAGTTAATTTTTTTTGTAATATTTACTTAGTGATCGGGTAAACTATAAAATTTTTTTTTATTCAATTCCTCGTTAATTTCTACGGCTCAGACGCGTTCGAGCCCCAGTAATAGCACCGGGGAGACCCCATATTATGTGAACATTTTCAAATTATTGCTGAATCCTGTGTATATTTTTTTCTTGTGTGTGGTTCCTCTGGTACGGAGGGACCCGATATAAACGGTGGTGATGGACGGGGCGTGTTAAGGAGCTGTGCCGTCGTAGAGAGTAACGTCACGTGTCGTTTTGTTGTCATCGTTAGAATAATACTACGCTCACAAAATTAAAATTCTTTTGCGATACGGGCTATTAGCTGCCGGAAGGAGCGGCCCTTTGCGATCACCTAAGGGTGATAAAATTATTTGCGGAACGATATTTTGCTGCCGGTTTGGAAAGCTGCCGGGCAGAAACGTTCATTAGCGAGATCGTTGAACGATCACCAATTTTGGATTTACGAGAGACTTTTGCGAGTTACATCGGTACGATTTTGTGAGAATTGCTGGAGAAGTTGCGGTTTGTCGAGAAAATATATTCCCGCTGCCGGGATAGGAAAGCATTTAGGCCAACCGGTGTAGTACTATCGGAATTCGAGAATTTTTTTTGAAGCGCGTGTTGTTAGCGAGACGCGGTCGAGACTGGGTTCCTTTTGTTCGCGTGTTGGGAAGCGAGACCTTCGAGAGGGATTATCTCGCCCGAGTACGACCGACACTATAAACACGCCGTGTTTATTGCCGGGGCAGATTAGGACGAGATTAGGAAGTCGAACGGTCAAGGGTTTTGCGCTGCCGGGAAACCATGTTGGAACCGGGCCGACCGGAGGGGGACGAATACGAATACTTTTCCCAGAACGAAGATGGCGCGGACGGGGATGATAATCCGGACGCGATAGCCTCGGACTTGGAGCGGGCCGAGGAGGGGAGGTCGCCACCGCGCAACTTCAATCTACCGGTACCGCTCTTCGATAGAAAAACACCACAACCCTCGTATTCCCCTCCGCGGAATACCGAAGAACGGAGGCCGGAAACTTTCCCTAGAACCTCGACGCAACCCTCCCCGGGTATCAGCGGGGAAATGTATTGCCGGGGGACTCCGTTAACGGAGGTCATGCGGCGGTGGCGTACAAAATTTTCCGGGGCGCCCGGGGAAGACTCTGCAGCCTTCCTCGAACGCCTCGAGGATCACCGGAGAAACAGCAACATCCCGGATAGATATTTGCTCCGCTGCCTGACCGTCTGTTTAGAGAGTACGGCATTACACTGGTACAAGAGGAGGACCGCGGAAATAGATACGTGGACCGAGTTCGTACACGAGTTCTGGGATTATTTCGGCGACCCGGAATACCAGGACACCTTAACGCGAAACATTAAAGATCGTTCGCAAGGGGAACATGAACCCGTTCGCGACTACCTCACGAGCATGGGAGGGATGTTCGATAGATTAGTACCACCGTGGCCGGAGGATAAGAAGGTGAATCGGACATACTGGGGAGCGAAGCCGCTCATTAGAAACGCGATTTCGTTAGCCAATATCACCAGATTCCCTCAGCTGGAGAAGGCGTTAATAGTGGCAGAACGCGAATCCGATAGTCAGAAATTAAAACGTAATCCGAAGCCATCAGAGATGGCCCATCCGATATTCGCGTATGACCCCAACCGCCACGCCTCTCATAAACAACCGGGGAGAGGGAGGAACGTGCAATTCGAATACGCAAACGCGATAGCTGCCGGAAGTGGCGAAACGAGTAACCGATCACCCAACCCCGAATACGGAAAATCCCGTCTCGGACCGGGTAAACGGGACTCTTTAGCGCCGTGCGCGAAAAATTTTTCAGCTGCCGGGCGAAGGGAATCGGGCTACCGGTCAGAGTCGAGGGACCAATCGTATAGATCCCCACCCGGAAAACCGGAAGAAACCGCGAACACCGAGCGGCGAACGGGACCGACGCGCGACAGACAACGCGCCACCGGGAATTCGTCGTTCGAGTGCTGGAACTGTCGGAAGATAGGACATAGGTCGCGGGATTGCCGGGAAGCCCCGCAAATACATTGCTACGGGTGTGGAGCGCCGGGCATAACCAGCCAGAATTGCCGGAAATGCGAAAGGTCAGCGGGAAACGGGGGGAGGAGTTACTCGAAGGGGCCAGAGGGACTCCGCCGGAATTAGTATCGGCCCGAGTATTACCATTCGGAGAAAAGAGACCGCCACTATTAACTGTCGAAACACTGATAGGAACGCTGCCGGTTCGCGCCCTAGTGGATTCGGGGTCGTCGATCACTTTCGTTAGTAGGGAAGTATTAGAGCAGGTTGACGACGGCGTAGTATCCATAGAAGATACAGAAAAGCCGTGTTACTTCCTCCTGGCCACGGGGACAATCGATCGAGCCGTCGAGCGGGCCCGTTTCGTATTGAAAATTGGAAAAAAGGAACAGCAGATCTCGGCGCGCGTTTTGGAACGTCTCGTGACCCCTCTCCTGTTGGGTACGGATTCGATTGCACTCTTCGGGATTGTTGCAGAGTTTCATAAGGCAATCTGGTATTTTGCGTCTCACCCGGATGAGAAATTTCCCTTCGATGACACTTCGCCAGCCGCCGTATGTTGTGGGTTACAGATCTTGAGTGATGCGGAACAAGATCAGTTAACGAAATTCCTCGAGACCGAGCTGCCGGAGTTTAAAAAGATCAAGGGATTGACCGACTTGATCAGCCACCGAATAGACGTGGACGGTCACCCACCCATTAAACAGCGCTATTATGCCGTCTCTCCGAAGATTCAGGAGGCAATTTACGCCGAAGTTGACACCTTACTGGCGGACGGCATAATAGAGCCGTCACAGAGTGGCTGGTCAAGCCCAATAGTCATGGTGAAGAAGCCCAACGGGAAATATCGTTTCTGTTTGGACTTTAGAAAGGTGAACGAGGTCTCGAGGAAAGACGCGTACCCCTTACCGCTCATGACTCAGATATTGGATAAACTGCGATCCGCAAAATACATCTCGACCCTCGATCTCAGTCAGGCCTACTTTCAGATCCCGTTGGAATCGAACAGTCGCGAGATAACCGCGTTTACGGTGCCGGGTAAAGGTCTTTTTCATTTCCGTAGAATGCCGTATGGGCTGACCGGAGCCCCGGCTACATTTCAACGATTACTAGACCGTCTGATTGGGCCTGAGATGGAACCCCACGCGTTTTCTTATTTAGATGACGTAATCATCGTCACAAAAACGTTCGAGGAACACCTAGTCTGGTTGAAACGCGTGTTAGACCGAATAAAAGCTGCCGGTTTGATAATTAACCCAGAAAAATGCGAGTTTTGCCGCGCTGAGGTACGTTATTTGGGTTTCGTAGTCAGCAGGAATGGCTTAACAGTAGATCCGGATAAAATCCAGCCGATTGTGTCATACCCAGCCCCGAAGAACGTGAAGCAAGTGCGGCGTTTCTTAGGGATGGCTTCCTGGTATAGGAGGTTCATCCCGGGATTCGCTACACTTGCGGAGCCGTTAAACCAACTGCTTCGGAAGGATTGCGAGTGGGTTTGGGAGGACGGACAGCAATCCGCCTTCGAAACCCTCCGCGAAATGATAGCTACCGCACCGACACTATCCTGTCCGGACTTCGAAGTACCATTTACGGTACAAACCGACGCGAGTACTGTCGGGTTAGGCGCTGTGCTGACACAGGAGATCGACGGTACTGAGAAAGTAATTGCATTCGCGAGTCGCGCTCTTACGCTGCCGGAAAGAAAGTATTCGGCCACGGAGTTGGAATGCTTAGCGATAGTCTGGGCGGTACAGAAATTTAGGCCGTATCTGGAGGGGTATAAATTCACGGTGATCACGGATCACAATAGCTTACGCTGGCTGCGCAAATTACAAAACCCCTCGGGGAGGTTGGCGCGATGGGCTTTACAACTCCTCGAATACGACTTCGAAGTCGTATATCGGCAGGGGGCCCTCAACCGAGTGCCGGATGCACTCTCGCGAGCGTATGAGGGTAGGGAGGTCATCGAGGGAGAAGTAGAGATTGCGGCTGCCGTGCGTGCGAGGTGGTACGAGAGCAAGTTCGCGGAGGTAGAGGGGAACCCTCAGAAATTTAAGGACTGGTCGATTCGGAATGGGGAATTATTTTGCCGGAGAACCGACCCCCTGATCGCGGAGACCTTAGGTCGAGATGGGGACGAGTGGAAATTGGTGGTCCCCGAGGAGCGCAGGACCGAGATCTTGCAGGAGGCACATGATGGTCCCCAAGCCGGACACTTAGGTATCGAGAAGACATACCACCGCGTCGCGAACAGATACTACTGGCCGGGCATGTACCGAACAACGGTGGAATACGTAAGACGCTGTACCACTTGCCAGCTGACGAAGGTGGAGCAGTCGCTCCCTTCAGGGCTGATGGGTCGGCGCCGTATCGACATGCCCTGGTCAGTAGTCGCTGCCGATATCATGGGACCATTCCCTCCTAGCAAGTCCGGTCATGCATACCTCCTCGTGATGCAGGACCTATTTACCAAGTGGATTGAGTGCGCCCCACTCCGAAGAGCGACCGGTCCTAAAATTGCGGAGGCCCTCGAAAGCCTCATTTTTTCGCGGTGGGGGACACCGGATGTGCTCCTCACCGATAACGGGACGGAATTCGCAAACAAATGTTTGCAAGAGTTAGCGAGAGAATATGGTATTCGGATTACTACGACCCCTCCGTACCACCCGCAGGCAAACCCCGTAGAAAGAGTCAATCGAATCTTAAAAACCATGATGGTGGCGTACATCGGGAGGGATCACCGAGAATGGGATGTACACTTAGATAAATTCAGATTCGCGTACAACACGGCGCATCATTCGGTTCTAAAGACTTCTCCAGCATTTTTTAAATTTCGGGCGAGAGCCGAGGCCAGCGAAATGCTTGCGGGCGAGCAGCGAGCCGCCGCTAGAATTAGATGTCGAATCCACAGAACCGTGGAAAGGCAGGGTTGCCCAACTGCAAACGTTACGCAGTTGGGTTGTAGAAAATCTTGAGGATGCGTACAATAATCAGGCGCGGAATTATAACGAAAAGCATAGGGATGTAGAATTCGAGGTCGGGGATAAAGTAATGAAAAGACAAAGAATCCTTTCATCTGCGGCACAGCACGTCGCAGCGAAATTAGCCCCCAAATACACCGGCCCTGTCGTGATAACGCGAAAGTTATCACCGGTGGTATACGAGTTGTCGACCGAAGACGGCAGAGATTTGGGGAAGGCACACGTCAGCGACCTTAAAGCGTACCGTCCATCATACGCACCAGAAACTAGTAGCTGACCGTTTGAGATTTCCCCACAGAATTCACAAACATCGCTGCCGGACGAAAAATGGCTGCCGGGAAAATGACACCAATCGAGCAACTGTGTGCGGCGCTCGAAAATATACAGGACACCGAGGACTGGGGAGCAGTGAGGGGGCTCCTCCAGGAGTATCTCGCGAAAGGTCATCAGAGGACGGTGGCTACCCAGACTCCGCCACAAAAGCTGCCGGAGTCAGAAATGACCAAAACCTCAGTATATCGGTCAGCCGACGATCGGCCAGAATCAGACCAATGGAAGGAGGTGGAGGTAGAAGAGCTCGAAACAACCCTCGACGACATCGAGGAGTTGCCGCTAGACTCCACAACGGAAAAAACATCGCAGCCGGTAGAGCTCACCGAGGAGGAGGTCGCGCAGTTGCCGGAAGAGCCCTCAGAGGAGGTACACACACCGCTACAGGAGGGACTAATAAGCCAGAAAGACGCACCGCTGTCGGGACAACCCGCCGAGGAGAGGTCGAACCCCGGCAGTACTGTGGCGCAGGAGAAAGGTACATCAGGGGCTACAGTTGCAACAGAAGCTGCCGGAACCGCGGAGACAATGGGACCCGCGGAGGACACTGTCCACGCAACGGATGCCGGGGTTCAACAGCGAAAAATGTCACAGGACCCACAACCGGAAGACAGCAACGATTTTGCCTGGGTGCACAGGCACGGGCTCGCCCGGCTAAGGCTTGAGAAGGCGAGGGCGGAAATGTTGGAGAGGGCGCACACAGCTGCCGGAGTCCCTTCGAATGAAGGCGAGGTGACGAAGCCGAAGACGGAGACGCCCAAGGACAAGGCGAAGAAAGCTGCCGGAGGACCGAAGGGGGCAACACCCGTGTGGGTGTATGCGAAGGGCTCTACCACACCCACGCTCGAATGGTTCGTGCCCACCGCCGAGCCCGGAGAGGAGGCGACGAAGGGGGCAAGAGACAAGTCGGTCGCCAAGGGGAGAACTGAGCCGCCCCAGAAGACAACCCGCAAGGCAGGACCGGGTAGGAGGTATGAAGAAGAGGAGCTAAGGACAAGGCAGGAGGGATGTTGGAGCTGCGGCTCCAGGGACCACCGGCAACGTAACTGCCGGAACCCAAGAAGCGACTACTGCTTCAGGTGTGGTCGCCCTGGGTTCTCAGTCAAGACATGCCCCTTGTGTGGACCCCGATGGAAGGTGGGGGGTCCCCACGATCCATGGTGATGCCGGTGGACAGATGGTGATATTAGGGATAAGTTTAGTTTCTTAAGAAGGCAGGAAGACTGATTTTTTTTTGTTTGTTCTGGTCAATAATTATAAAAGACTCGATGCGTTACATTTTTTTTTTGGCCCCAAAATAGCCCGGGGCAGAAGAAATGGGGCAAAAGCTGCCGGTTAGAAAGACAATCGTTCATATTTTTCTTAGTTGTACACCCCAACATTAAGCGGGGAGTTAATAAATAAGCTGCCGGTTGAGAGGAGACAAATTACCTCTTGTCATTTCATTCCCGAAGCCCACCTCGAACCCGTTTACGTGACTTTAGCGATGTAAAGCGAGCGTTTCAGATAGCTGCCGGTAGAATAGGAGGCCTCGTCCGAAACACTGTACATGTGAGCGTAAGTATTTGTTTCTGTTATCGTCTGGGTACTGGTACACGGGTATTGTGTTTGTCGAAATACCGAGGAACGACCGAGGTCGAGCGTTCGCTACCGAGCCTACCAGAGATCTGGCGGAGGCTTCCCACGGGTATGACCCGGTCTCTCCCAGGGGGGGAGGAGTTGTGACGTGGCAGTTTTGCCAACGTCACCCGATGCGTTTATCGGAAGACCGGGTCACCCTCTGGCAGCCTAATACGCGAGAGGCGCCGTGGCGAGCGCTCGCCCTGGGTGCGAACGAGACCCATGGGCGAGTTCTAATATTTTTGAGCGTCGCGCCAATTGCGTGACGCGTATCTGCAGGACCGTAGTCGGGCCCCGAGGGGGGACCCGAAGCACCTCTCCCGCCGAGGAAGGCACAGAGACCGGCGCCGGCGACAATTGCAACACCGCAAAGAAAGAGGAATCGACGTGGCACAGGAGAATCAACCTGGAGGCGCCGACAAGGACGGACGATGCCAAGCAAGGAATCTCAGCTGTCTTGCCGCCGCCTCATCCGGAGAGATACCGGATCGCTACCGGATCGCTACCGGATTGGCTCCCGTCGATCACCTCTGCGGGAAGCAGCCAATACACACGCGTCGCTGCCGGAGAGCCACCGAATCGCCGAGCGCCAGGGACCGTCACGCAGGGCTAGGCCCTGTCCGAAAATCTATCCGCGATAGGTCGAACTGCGTGCGGGGGGATTAGAGCGGCAAGGGGGGGACGCTTCTCTTCCGCGTTCCCGAGAGACGCCGCGAAGGATCACTTCTTCGTTGGCTCGAATATAGAGTAGTCGTGCGTAGAATCTGAACCATTGTATAATCGATTAGTATTGTAAACCGTGCTAAGAAAAGCTGCCGGAAACGAGGGACGAGGAAGCGAGCATCAACCGTTACCCTGGGTAAGCTTTTGCCAGTTCTCTTTTCGTTAAAGTGATTCTTCTCGCGTTGGCTCGGTAGTGTGTCGTGTCCGCGATCGCGTTGTAGAAGCACCGACGGGAATTCGTAGCTGCCGGTGTTCGAGACGGGTTCAAAGTAATCCGCGAACGGCGAGAATCCGTCGGAGATCAAGAGCGCGAGGAATTTCGCGGGTGCTAGTGCCAGAGGTCGGTTAGCGAGGATCCGAGTATAGTTGACCTCGCTATACGAGGTGAAGGAGGTTTTTCGAGTGCTAGGCGCCATTTCTTTTCGAGGATCCGCGTATCTTGATCGTTTAAATTCGAACCTCGAGTCGTCCCACGGTGCGACGCCGCCACGTGCTCTCGTCGTATTTCCGCGACTTGTTCCGCCGACGAGAAGCTAATGATAACGCGTATTCCATCCGAATTCGGGCGTAGAACGCGAAAATCGTGAACGCCGACAATAAAATCACGTTGCTGCCGGATTCGTAGCGAACAGAAACGGACCAAGAAAGGTCGAAGCGCGCGTACGACGAGCTCTCGTTGCCGAACACCTGTTACGCGCCGGTTAACCTCAAAACGCTGCCGGTCGCCGCCGGCTGCGTCATTATAACACCGAAACAATAAATTGTGTTAACCAAGATAGTACGAGAGTGTTTATTGCGTGAGAAACCTTCCCGCCGCGGGGAACGCCTCGTGTTCGACCCGCGTAGAATCCTGCGACCATTCGTGAACATCTTCGCGTAATTTCGATTGTCGCAGGCTCGTATGTCGGTCTCTCTCTCTCTCTCGCGGTGATTATTAGCGGATTTCGCGTGGCACCTTCGGTGCCTGGCGCCCGAGCTTCATGTAAGATATCTTGAGAGACGACGAGCCTGCGTACAATTTTTGTCCCGAGTGGACCACGTTTCGCGCGGCCGAACGTGGCCCGGCGGAAACGCCTGTAAATACTCGGTGTCGCTATCGTTTCGTGAGAAACGAGAAACGACGTGACAGTATGTTAGTCACACAATAGTGACTGATGACTAAAGATTGATGACTGATCATTTAAACTAATGACTAATCATAACTAATAGGCAATAACTAACGATTACTTAGAGTTGTGACTAACTAGGGCCATGTAGTTATAACTAACTAATCAAAAAGGTTTAACTAACTATTTTAAAATTTTGACTAACAATCAATCAGACTATTAGTCATTTTCAATTATTAGTTGATTTTTTCCCAACTCTGATTTCAACCCACTCTTCCCTTTCCTATCCCCTTTCCTCAAAAAATTCCTCTCTCTCTTTCCCACCCGTCCCTTAGCCCCCCTTCCTATCCTTCCTTCTTACATTCTCCCAACATAACCGTGCTAGTTCCCCTCCTTTTCCCTCACTTAACTTCTTTTCGTATCCCCACGCCCTCAACCTGCCCTCCCCCTCATTAATTCCCTTTGTAGTTCCTCTCTAACCATATATCCTGGTGTATATCTCCCTACCCCTAATACCCATTTCAAATATCTCTCTTACAGACTTTCTATTCCACCCCTACACCTCTACTCCATAGCTCACCACAGACCAGACTAACTTATCGAATAGCCACAACCCTTCTACCTCAATCCTTACCAAACCTCCTTTTCCCTATCCCCCACACCTGCCCCATTATCGCCGCCCCCCTTCCTTATCCTTTCCTCTACATGAGCCTTCTGCCGCCCATCTCTCATGATCGTATACCTCAGATATTTATATTCCCTAACCTCCTCTACCACCTTATCTTTCCATCTCCCCCCTCCCCTCCTGCATCTCATCACTGGATTTTTCTGCGTTCAGCTGTAGTTTTTTCTTTTCTAGATACCTTCCTAATACTTCTATCATTCCCCTCATTTCACCCTCCTCCTCCGCTAACATTGCCACATCATCCGCATAGGCTAGCGTATATATCTTCCTCCCCCCCCACTTTACCTCCTCCCCAACTACCCTTCTCCAGCTCCTCGTCCATATCCGCCAGCAATATTGTGAATAGCAGCAGACCTAGCGGGCATCCTTGCTTAACCCCTTCCTGTCCAAAAGTCTCCCCCTTTCACCTCCCCCACTGTTACCTTGCTTTTTGTTTCCCTCAAAACTTCCTCGCATCTCTCTACAAGTCCCTCCCTTACTCCCCTTTTCCTCATCACCTTAAGTCTACAAACATTATAATTAACCGTCTTTCCTTCCTCTTCACCTGCCTATGTATTATGTAGTTTAATACATATACAGTAGGGTGGACCTAAGCTATACTTGGCGAAAAATTTTTATCGAGATACAAAGCACGACGCCCCCCAGAATGGTTCTCTTTGGTGAGAAAAAAATTTGGGCAAAGTTTGAAATCGATCGAAGAAAAGGATCACGTGGCGCATTTAAATTGAAAATTTTGAAATTCATCGTAACTATAAAGTATTATATATTGTTGGATTTGTAATTTTTTTAAAAATAAGAATATGGAAAAATTATATGACCTTAATTAAAAAAAAATTAACGATGACCTTGAAATTTCGAAAATTTCATTTTTAAAAAAAATTTTTTTTGTGCCATTTACCATATTGAACAGTGCAACTTTTTCCTCTGACATTTTTTCGTATAACCACAAATAACAGAGATATGTCATTTTGTATTGTACTATTGTACTATACATGTGAATGAATATTTTGAATATATTCTACAGAATAGTGATAAGGAACTATTTCTTATATTCTAATGTAAGACTATCCGCTTTTAAGATGGCAAGGACAGAGCGGGTCACCAAATAATACGCCGATCAATGGTGAAGCCGCTCGCCAAGAATGCATTTTATTAAATGAACAGACAAACAATACAAAATCTAGAGAGAGAATCCAAACTTGACAAGTCACTGGAAGAACGGGTCCTCAGACCCGAAGTGGCTGTAAGGACCCGCGCTGCCAGCGTATTTTATGACGCTACCCCTCTGGGTTTCCCTGAGAGGGAGGTAGCTGTGTGGTTCGCCTGTGCTGCGGACCCTCGACGTTCGATTTACATGTTTTTCGCTATTGTTGTTTTCGTTGCGTCAGGATATTGCTGGCGGTAATCTTTTACCATTTGCAGTACCAACTGCTTTTCTTCCTCATTGCGAGCTAAAATTTGATTGTATGTAATCCTGTATTAGCTTAACGGCTCTTTCTGCCGAATCATTGACCACAGGTAAAGCCTTAACTATATCTAAACCTAGTTTGTAAGAATCTTCATCTTGCCAAACTACTGGATCTTTTTTTAAAAATTCTGTCAATATATTAAATCTACTAAAAAATTTTCGGCTTTCGTCTGATATAAAACCTGAAATGTCCTCTTGCATGTGATCGGCCACATTAGTTGGTAAAATGACAAATTTTTTATAATAATCGCCGCTACTAAAAGATCACTAATTGATCAAGAAACTCTTGTTCCTGTTGATCTTGTATCTGGGATCGTCGTTTACAACTCTTTTGTAAGACCTTCCACTTGTGGTATAATGACTCCAATTTCTCGACGCAGCGACTGTTTAACTGAACTGGAATTTTGGCCTTTTCCCACAACACCTCCACTTCTTTAACAACAAGGTGTGCACTAGACCGAAGGTTCAATTTCACTTTCCGCAAATTATAAAATAGCACTCCTAAAACTTGTCGTTTCGATGGCAACTTAGCGTCAATTATCTGATTTTCATCATGTTCTAATAAGAACAGTTTTTCGCGACTTCTACTTTCCATTGGGCTTCTCAATTTATATAGAAATTGAGTAGTCTTCCTGTATGACTACTGTAACGTCTCGCGTCTGCCAAATCTGGATTGAACGACGATGATCACGAGTCCGATTTTGTAAGTTGAGCTGATAGTTGATCAAAGACAACACTTGAGGTTGTATGTTCGCTTACTCGATACTGATGATTACAGTTCGTTAGCTCAGACAGATCTAATTGGTTGTTCTCTGATACATCTAAATCTTACTTCGGTGTGGATGTCGTTTGTTTGAAAAAGCGTGATGATTGGTTGATGGAGTTGAAAGTAATTGGTGGAAAAACTTGTAAGGATAGGAGTAGGAATAGGAGTGGGAGTTTAAGTACGGGTTGTTATAAAATTTTTAACGAGGGTTTACATCTGTTTCCTGGGTGTGCGCTTATGAATTTCAAGATAGGTAAAATTGTAAAAAAGTGGACTTAAGGTCCACGGGGTACATCTGGAGGTAACGTAATAAATTATATTCGGTCATAGGTAATAAATGGATATGTTTAAATATCTGTTATTTGTGGTTCTACGAAAAAATGTCAGAGGAAAAAGTTGCATTGTTCAATATGGTAAATATAATGGCATAAAAAAATTTTTTTTTAAAAATCAAATTTTCGAAATTTCAAGGTCATCGTTATTTTTTTTAAAATTAAGGTCATATAATTTTTCCATATTCTTATTTAGAAAAAAATTACAAATCCAACGATATATAATACTTTATAGTTACGATGAATTTCAAAATTTTCAAAATTTTCAATTTAAATGCGCCACGTGATCCTTTTATCCGATCGATCTTAAATTTTGCACAAATTTTTTTCTCACCAAAGAGAACCATTCTGGGGGGCGTCGTGAAAAAAATTCGTTGGTCAAAAAATAAGGTCCACCCTAATATACAGGGTGTCCCACATAAATGGGAACACCTAAATATCTCGGTTATTATTAGTCGTACAAACAATCTCCAGAAAATAAAGTTGTACTGTTTCAAGGGACAAATTTGATGATGGTAAAAATTTTTTCTCAAGGTCATTTTTGTACAAGATTTCAAGGTCATCGATATTTTTTAAATGGACTGAGCTATTTTTTAATACATCAATCTATGCAGCTGGACATTCGTTATAAAAAAGTAGTAACCTATGTATGTCGAAAAGTTAGTAGTTCACGAGATATTTCGATTTAAATAACTCTAAAACACCATTACTGTCATACTAAGACGTTAGCGTTTACTTACTTGTGTAACGTTTTAGTACGACAGTAATGGTGTTTTAGAGTTATTTAAATCGAAATATCTCGTGAACTACTAACTTTTCGACATACATAGGTTAGTACTTTTTTATAATGAATATCCAGCTGCATCGATTGATGTATTAAAAAGTACCTCATTCCATTAAAAAAATATCGATGACCTTGAAATCTTGTAAAAAAATGACCTTGAAAAAAGCTTTCACCATCATCAAATTCGCCCCTTGAAACAGTACAACTTTATTCTGTGGAGATTTTTTGTACGACTAATAATAACCGAAATATTTAGGTGTTCCCATTTATGTGGGACACCCTGTATGTATATGTATTGTTCCGACTCGTTTCTGCTTCGTTTTCTTCGTACTATAATGCTTGTATTATTTAACAGAGCTCTCTGAAACCCGGGACTGTGCTCGGAAGTGGACAAGTTATTAGGATACCGGCTAATTAGAACATCGTGACCGGATCTAACCAAGTGCATCAGATACAAATGTCTGGAAGACAAGTAAGTGATTCATCTCTGGTTCTGGTTACAATTCGGTAGGAAGTAGGAATAACGCACGACTTAATCTTCTTCAAGGTGCAATACGTCAGACTTGTTAGTACTCCTTCGTCGGGGACCACGAATGTTGTCACTGTGGGTAAATCAAAGTCGCAGACCACTTTGCAGACCATTGGCGTCAGTCAGAAGATCGGAGGCCAGCAACTTATTGTCAAGGTCTGTGCGAGTGATAAATAAAGCATGTTTACTAGTAGACTGTATCATTTACTTGCTACGATACGTTGATACAGGTGGTTCCATTGAACACTAGTAACAAGTCGTTACGGACAGTTGCACCGAAGGCCACGTTAACCAGTAACGGTTAGAGGTTGCTGATCCCTGCAACCGCTACGATGGGCGGCAACCAGTCGAAGAACACCGTAGCTATTCCAGCATCTGCGTTGAGCCAATTAGCATCCGGACAGGCAGTTCTCTCGATCAACTCGAACGTGGGAAATATCGTAGTTCTACCAGCTCAGTACATCCAGCAACAGGTTCGGTATTTCAGACAGAAAAAGAATTCTACCGGTACGAGAAGTAATTCCTAATTAATCAAGTCCCAGTAAGCTATGCCCAGTCTTCTGGGCAGTACGCAGAACTTGCAAGCTTCGACAGGAAATTTATCTGTGGGACCCGTTATAGAAAACAAGGGCTTCCAGAGATCCTACACCAGCGTCGAGCCTAACGGCATCAGGCCGAGGAAACCGTGTAATTGTACCAAGTCGCAGTGTCTTAAGGGGGAACTATACCCTCGATTTGTAACTAGAAAATAACTATTTATCAATGTTATAAACCTCTGTGCAAAAAAAAAGTTTGGTAACATTGATAAACACGCAACTGCCTAATGAACATTAGGTTCATGTCGGGCGAAGATATTTTTCTTTCTGGTTCGAAAAAAACGTCGACGTTACAAACTTGAAAGGGTGGTTTCTCAAGATAAAAGTCTGCTCTATCGCGTGGTATAGTTCGATCTTCCGCTGGACCCTAATTTTTTGAGATAAATTGAAAAATATCCTCAAAAATTGGTACAAAAGTGGTGTCTCTCTGTCTTTAATCATTGTTTAAACATGTTTAAACAATCATAATGTATTAATATTGGATATCAATGTATTCGGGAAAGTCTAGAGAATCTTTTGCTGTAAAGAACAATTCAATATCTTTTATAATAACATCACGATATTTGTTTAAAGTTGAAAAATATGTTTTTTTTTCAAAGCCATGTTTTTCAAAAACTGTGCGTATAGGAGAAAAATTAAGGCTAGATTCGGAATCAGCGCAAAAAACTCTATAAGAAGGACCCAGCAGTATATTGAAAACAAATTTGGTGTTGGACAGTGTAATTGATCGTATTCTCGCGGAGGTCTATGTGTTGTATCGAAATCGTACGGCCGCGGATTTGTAACCCGATTCGATCCGTCGTCTCTAGCCGCGGCGACGGCGAACTCGCTCGTGCTCTCGCGGCGGTCTACTCGTCTCGTGGAACGCGTACGGCCGCGGATTGTCTATCGCACGTAGTGGATTTCGTCGTGTATCTGGCTCTCGCGACAGTCTTCGAAATTACGCCGTTCATCCGCGTTTCGCGGAATCTCGTATCGACGAGAATCGAATATTGTACCGTAGTACCGTACTTCCGCGATAAAATTAAGATCGACTAACGCGCTCCGCGAGCGACCATCTTTCGCAAAAGTGTACAAGGAGCGCGGGCTCCCGGTTCGCGGCCTCGTGGCCGCTCACCTGTATATTTTATTTGACGACCATTAAATGAAGAGAGCCTATTCCGACTAGTTGATTTTTGACCTGCGAGATCCGTCCTGCCGTGAGGGCTGTCCCCGTTACCTCCTGTGTTCGAACCATCTGGCCGTTCGCGTCATTGTTTCACGCCGAGTTTCGTGGAGGCTCGACTCTCGAGCTCGGCTTCGCTCACTTTTTGCAGGCACCATCGCCGATTTTGTTCTAACTGAAATATGTTGTAGTCCATGTGAAATTAGGGGGGTTTAAGTCATCATTTTACCGGTTTCGAATTTTTTTAGAAATGGCAGGTGTTCGAAACTGGCGCGTGCGAGCGCCATGTCAGTCTGGCGACACAGCGTGCTCCCACCAAAACAGTTGCGATTCGCGCCAAGATGACGCGAGCTAGGGAACGATGATCGGCCAATCAGCAGCGCTCGGAAATTGCGTAACGCTCGCGTGCTTGCGCAATTGGTCGCGAGTCACTCTCGATCCTTCTCGAACGTTCGCGAATGCTCGCCCGGAAGCAATGACGCGTGACGAACGTTCCAGAAGAAGAGAGAGCATAAAAGCAAGTGAGAATCCGCCGTTTACTCTCTCTTTCGCACTCTTTCGCAATTGTAGACACGCGCTTCTCGCTATCGCCGTTAGTAAAACGCTTAACCAGTTTTCACTCTGTTTCGCTTCCTTTTATTCGTGCTCTTTCTATTACATTTTAATTACAATAGACCTTTGTACAGTGTTTAAGTGCAATTATACAGTTATTTATTGTTAATTAGGATTCTACCCACATTTTCTTTCTCCCACTCATTCCATTCAAATCCGCACGTTACATCCATTCCATTCCTTCACTTCAATCACACAATCATCCAGTTCTCACTCATTTCCATTCACTCCAAATACCATTTTCCTTTCGAGGTCGATCAAGACCCAGACAACCAAGCGAACCGGAGCCACATCTCGAGCCCAGCGTGTCGAGGCCACCAAACGGTCACGTACAATGGTCGACCCTATTCGCAGCTGTCCAAGCAACACGATGACTAGATTGTGGCCACGCCACAAATGCGCGAGAGGGCTCGTAGTGTTCCCTGGACACGGATCTTGGCACATGATGTCGTTGCCACAATCCGGGACGATCGTGCCTGGTTTAACGATCGGGCCGTTGTAAGAGGGCAGCACAGCCGCACTAACTCTTCCTTTTTACTTATTTTGTACGTATTCAAGGCGGGAAAATTAAATGATAGATTTTATGTATTGTAGTATTTGTAGTAGTTTTCCTAGACTGCGGATCTTTATGCAAAATAAAAATTGTCTGCATCGATTGCAAGAGATAGAAACTAAATTGAATGTTACTTTTTTATGCAAAAAAAAAATTCTGGTCATATAAAAGCTACATTTATTTTATAATGCTCATATAAATATTCATTAGAAACGAATCAAATTTTATTTCATTTAAAAAGGAAGGCGTGACAATCTTATTTGTTAGCACAGCACAGTCGCACTAATGTGCCGAATGCCGTGAGTTATACAGGGCACTCTCTTCCTCTTTGTTATCTCTTCCTTATGTTACTTCTTCCCCCCTTGCCGTTCCATTTTCTTTACAGTTACATTAAGAGTAAACCTACACATAAATCAATAAACTAGTAATACACTAATTATCCCCTAATACGTACAGTTACACGAATTAATATTCGGACGATCTAAAAAAGATGATAACTTTTTTAATATTGTACTATACGATTCAAACTTTTTTGGGGAGCTAGAGCAATTAGTTTACTACATCATGTGAAAAGAAATTTTTTCAAAAATTGCATTTGGTCGGTGTTTAGCCGCGGAACTGTGGGTTCGCGACTGTTCCGGATCACTGCCCGCCAAGTTAATCTTGGGCAGCTAGTTCAAATGATAGAATGTTCGCCAAAGGCAATAATTGATTCGCTTGACTTGATATCGCATGAATACGTTAACGGAAGCGTTTCGTCCCGGACCTGCTAGTGGACTCGTCAGTAAGGCTGATCTAGCAGGTCCTGCCTTATACGCGCGCAGATGATGGTATGAGGATTCGCGTTTGTGATTGAACGCACGCGAGGGATCTCGATTGATTTGATCCGGTTCGCGAGGGATTTCGACCGACGCGATCCCGGTTTGTCGGGTGTCCTGATCACTGGACGACGAACTACCGTGATGCTAACTTTGCACATGTGATGAACGATTGACAAGACAACGGCTCGTGCATTGTACTTGTCTACCCGAGGACTGGAGAATGTCACGGCGTTAGAGCGTAAAACTCAACTGTGCGACTTCGTCTTCCAGTCCTGGCGCGATGCTCGTTGGATTCTCGAATATGAAATAAGATGCACTGATTGGTTCCTGCAGAAAGTTGCATTTCCCAATCAGTACACACTTTGACTTCTAGGACCTCCTTCCCGTAGCTCTGAATGAGGCCCTGGGAAGGAGGAGTGGGGCGAGATCTTACTCGGTCGACGACGCGACGGTTCCAGGTAATTCGATACCCTGCGTAACGGTCGCGGACGGTCCTTCGGAGGGACTAAATTTATGACACGTTGTAATTTCGAGGGTGTATAAAAACTGAACGTTAAACAGATGCCTTGACTGGTCGCCGAATGACCCTAGTTCGTTTAATCCTTGAGGAGGATATTTAGGCACGTTCGCATCATAAATCCTGTCCGAAGGAAACCTACGAATTCTATTCCTGTGCGACGGAACAGTCGGAATTGCAGAGAAAATACTAAATGTTACATTTTACAACTTTTTCGTGCGGGCCTATATTGAAAATTTAAAAAGTACGTTTTCTAGGCCTGCGTAAATAATATGCACTGTGAAAGTTTCATCGAAATCGGTTGATGCGGGAAAAAAACGACAGGCCTTCAAAGATGTAAGAATTCTTCGATATAGGCTGAAAATCTGCGATTTTTACCATTTTTAAACGTTTTAAACGTAGCTCATTGCAACGTTAACCGATTTTGACGAAATTTTCAAAATATGTTTAGTCGACACAGATCTACAAAGCATATTTTTCAATTTTTCAATATGGGCCCACATAAAAAAGTTGTAAAATGCAACTCTTAGTATTTTTCCATACAATTCCGATCAATTGCAATTTTTGAAAAAATTTCTTTTCACATCCTGTAGTAAACTAATTTCTCTAGCTCCCCAAAAAGTTCAAATCGTTTAGTACAATATTAAAAAAGTTCTCGTCTGTTTTAGAACGTCCGAATATTAATTCGAGTAACTGCAGTTCCAGTATCTCCTTTTTCCAGAATTGCAAGGGTAAGATAACGTAAAAGAAAATATACTTTATTTAAGATCTAACGATACTAAGCTAACCTAAACTAACTATATCGAAAAGAAAAGTCCACTCGGTACTAAGCTGTTCTACGCTGTGCAGTTCGATCTGCTCGCATTGATTTCCAGAGCCACTATGCCTATTTAGCCTTCGTCAAGGGCTCTCGTCGCCAGTCGTTCTTTTACTTCTCCCCCACGATCTATACGTGAGTAATAAACGTAACGGTTTTTTCCGCGAAGGTTTGGGATTGTTTGGGACTTGGGACACGGTTCTGCAGGCCATCGTCGCTCGCCTGCAAACCATCTGTGTCCCAAATGGTCAGGATACAAAATACTAGACGCTCTTAGACCTAATGTTAATTTATTCGAACCCCACAATAATAATACAAACACGGGGTTTCTCACTAGTCAAAAACGCTAGATAAAAGATCGTTCTAGGGCCCCATCTCCCTCAAAAGTCCTATTTTCCGTTTACGAGGCGAAAAATTAAAAATTATTCGGAAGCATACAAGCTATTTTCATATACAAGCTGCCGAATAATGCCAATTACGCCTCCTAAACGGAAAAATAGGACTTTTGAGGCAGATAGTGTCCTAGATCGATCTTTTATCTAGCGTTTTTGACTAGTGAAAAACCCCGTGTTTGTATTATTATCGAGAGATGAGAAGAGACGAATCCCACACCCTTGCAATCCTGAAAACGAGTCTACTCCCTTTTAATAAACTAAAGCAAGGATTTGAAACCAAGGAGTATGTTCGGTTGCAGGTAGCTACGGTTATAAAGAATACATCTGGCTACATCGGCTGTGCTTCTTTCGGCTGGCTAAAAATCACTTTGTTGGGAGGTACATCTGGAAGATCTTTAGCTGAATGTTTTATGTACTTCCTTTTTCATTTGGAGCAACCTAAGCATTGGAAAAACCGAAAAAATACCGGTATTATTTCGGTTTCGGTAGAAAATTGATTGTGCCGTTATTCGAAGACTTTTAATAAATCCACTATCCACAGTCCAAATTCTATCTCGAGTTTAGTCTTTTTTTAATCGGAAGAACGCCACACGAAGCAGCTAGCGTCATTTACATGAAACAATTACGAAAAATAAACAAGGTCTGCAATTTACTTGCTAGTGGTTTCATGCCGATATGCCTGGCTGGCCGTGGCGCGTCGGGTTACCTGGCCGTATATATTGCACCACTTGGCCACGGCGACCGAAGCCTTCGCCGCCCTGACAGAAAATTATTCGAAGCTACACCGTTTCTGGTTTCCAGATGGCTGGAAAACCCCAAGCACTAGCTTAAATTTTGTTCCGTTCACCCCCAAATGAGACTTTCACCAACATGTTCAGTCGCGTTTTTAACACTTTTTAATGGGTTGAATGGGTTGTTAACATTTTTTTATCTTATTAGGAATTTATTTTAGTTAGTGATCATATTCATCGATAAAAAAAGATGAGTATACGGTACTATTTATATTGAGTGCTATAAAATTGCAATTAGAATTACGATTTCAATTATGTCTACTTGTTCTTTAAATACAGTAGAGACTCCCGTATCCGTACCACCATTATCCGAATATCCTAATATACGGACGTTCTATGTATTGTCCGTATGTTCTGTTATCGCCGCGACGCTCGCTGTGCTCGGATTCAAATGCGCGCCATCTCCAGATTCCGACTTTCCGACTCATGCTTCCGAAACTTCGGCAACGTAAAAATCGAAGGAACGCGTCGGCGTCGATCAGTCGAGCAGGTAGTTCACACAGACAGAGTAGAGGTACGCTTGTGTGTAGCGCGCAAACAATCGAACAGGCACTCAGACGGGCAGAGTTTTCACGTTACCGAAGTTTCGAAAGCATGAGGCCGAGGCGAAAAGTCAGAATCTGGAGACGGCGCACAGTGGGACCTTTCGTCCAAATCGGAGACAAAATCGAAGAACTTTCGATAGAAATGAGGCAGAGCGATGAAATTTTTTTTAAATTAAAGCTGAAACATTACAGAATATGGGAAAAATAGGGAGATTATGGTAAGTACGTTTTTTAACCTTGAGAAAATTCGTTAAACATGTAGAATTTCAAGGAATCGATTTTGCAATATCCTGAGGTCGTAGACAAATTTTGAGACCAGATTTGAAATCAGCGTGAAAAAATCTACGGGAAATGATATATGGTAAAAATTTAAAAAATTTTTTTCCGCGCGTGATATTGGAAAAACCACAATTTTCTCGAAATTGTGCAAGTTTAACGAATTTTCGCAACGTTAAAAAACATTCTTACCATAATCTCCCTATTTTTCCCATATTCTGTAATGTTTCAGCTTTAATTTTAAAAAAATTTCATCGCTCTACCTCATTTCTATCGAAAGTTCTTTGATTTTGTCTCTGATTTGGACGAAAGGTCCCACTGTGCGGCGCTCATGTGAATCCCGGCACAGCGCGCGGCGCACTGTGCTATAACTTTTGATCTAAAAGAGATATCGAAGAGAAATTAGGCCTAATGATGTAAACGGAAATATATTTTGCATTTTTTAAATAATGTGTAACACTGGCCGGTTGGGAGAAAGCCGACTCAGCCGATCGCACAGGGTCCTTCGAGCCGCGAATGAATACTCCTGGTGGTAAAACAAAGTAAATGTTTATTAGTGGCTACGGCCGATAACTGAAGTATAACACACTATACGCGAACATCCCTCGTTTACCGAGCGCTGGTAGCATCGACGACGTGCCACGGAGACGGGCAGGATGCGCGGTGACGTGACGGGCAGGAGACGTGACACGGCGAACGCGAGTCGCGGCGGACGGCGGCGGTAACCAACGGTGATCGGACGCGGCAACACGGCGTGCGGGTGACCACGGTGATCCCGAGGAGCGGCGGTGTATCGGCGGCGAACGCAACTTATTTTCTAACGTGGTACATCGGCGCGACTTAACGACTAACGCGGTTTATTTACTACTGACGGACGCTGTACATTTATTATTGACGGGCGCGGCTAACGCGGGCATCTATTCTCAACGGACGCGTGGACTCGCAGGACGCTTATATGTTATCGCTCGCAGAACATTATACGGATCCTCTATTCACGCTGTAGAGGTGCGAAGGTGTTGAGGTGAGCGGGATGGTAGTTTGCTTGCCACTTTCGCAACTGAGCGTCGGGGATTCCCGATGTCTTTCGACTCTCGAGCGTGTCAGAGCCCCGGGTGCTTTCGCCTCCCGAGAAAGGATGTCCTGCCGCTTTCGCGACTAGACAAGGGCGACCACTTTCGTATGTCGCGGAAGGGTCTCCCGGTTTCTTTCGAAGTCCGGGCATCGGAGTCGTGGATCGTGGATAGGTGCAGGAGAGTTCTTTGCTAGGCGCTTGATCAGGCGTGGTATTGCCACAGCTGTTCATGCTTCGGCTCAGAACGACTTTACTGGTATCGGCGGGCTGTATTTATACCGCTCCCGGTTCATCTTGACTCGCGAGAAACCGCGAATCCGCGGTGGCCACCTCGCGGCCGCCGCGTGAATTGGCGTGTCGCGGTCTCGCGTCGCGAACTCGCGCCGCGGTTTTCGCTGGTTAGCCTACGTTTAGGGGCGACGTGTCTCGCGTCTAACGTGATCGTCACATCCCCCTCTTTCTTCGGGGCGCGAGACTTTCCCCTGCTCTGTTTACGATTTTCGTTAGTCGATCTTGTGAAAAATAACTTTATTTCTTTTTTCACAACTAGTGACTCTGGCTTAATACTATGTAGGAACTTTTATCTTATACCTAGGAACACGTGAACACTTACTCTAACTTACGTCTAACTTATATTTAGTTGCCTCTTGGGTCCTCGTGGCGCCTGTACCGGATGTACTGCACGCCCTCCGCGTGCATCCGGATGAGGATCCATCCTCCTGTAACCGGGAGGCGGTACGCGTGCCTCCGTTGCAAATTGTCGACTCGTACTAGGTACGAGTCCGGGGCCTCGGCTGGTACGACGTGTTGGGGGAGGGGTCGTCGCTGTGGTTGGGTTTGGGTGGGCGGTGGCAGAGGCGGTGTTGGCCTCGTTGCTGCGTGGTCGGATGGTAGGGGGTGTGCTGGCCTCGGTGCTGAATTGGTGGGCGGGGGAGGGGCGGCGGCTGGCTTCGGTGTCGCCTGGGCTGGCGGGGGTGGTGTGCTGGCTTGCACTGGTGTAGCCGATGGTCCTGCCCCGGACTGCATCGGCATAGGTGGCTGGTGTTGTCCTGGCGTCTTCTTTTTTGGCGCTGACCCTGCTCCGGCCTTGGGTAAGGCCCTCGGTTTCGGCGGCGCCTTGGTTTTCGGCCGTGTTGCTCCCGCCGTTTTTGTGGCGCTCTGTTGGAGCTTGCTCCGTTCCGCCGGTGACGCAGTGCCCTTCCTTACCGGCGGGCCGGTCGGGATTGGCGGCGGTGGTGGTGATGGTGGCGCTGGCGCCATCTCGACCTCTGGTCCCGTCGTTGTTGGTGGTGACGGCGGTAGTGCCGGGAGGAGATCCGGTCGCCCCTCGTAGCTGGCGATTAATTCGTCCAGCTCCCTTAGCCCGTCTTCCAGGCTGAACTCTGGTGGGGTGGGGTCGGTGGCCTTCACCCCTGCTTTGTCCACTTTCCTCTGCTGGTCGCTGGAGGGAGCGTGGCTGTGCGAGGTTATGTTGCTCGCGGTCCCTCCTGCTGCTATCTCCATCAGCTGGTGTTCTCCTCGCGGAGGTGGCCGGACTTTTGTCGGTGGTCCTCGTATTTTGCCTGGCCATGGTGCGGAGCCGTCCCGTATCCTCTCCCGGATTTTGGCCTCCATAGGTCGGTCGGCCTTCTCCGGCTTCATTGGGATCGCCGTTTTCTTCGTAGCCTCGTGGTGTGGTCGTTTCGACATCGTTAGGCTTACTGGTCTTTTCGCTGAGCTCGTCGTTGCTTATATAGCCGGTGGGGATTTCTTCCTTCGTTTCCCCTTCTCCTGCTTCGCACGGTTTCAAGTCCTGTACGTGAACTTGGTGTTGTCGCCCTCTACCGGATTGAATTGTCACTACCGTTGGCCCTACAATCGCGCGTACTTCGAACGGCCCCGAAAATTTTGGGGCTAGTTTGGCGCAGAAGCCTTCTGCGGCAACCGATAGATGGTGTTCCCTTCGCATGACTTTGTCGCCGATTTTCGGTTGCCATTTCCTGCGGCGCAGATTGTAATGTCGGCGTTGTGTTTCGGTTGCCTGTGCTTGCGCGTTGCGGGCCAATTGGTATGCGGTTGGGAGCCGGTTGATCGCTTGTTCCCGTTGTTCGTAGTCCTGTTTGGCTACTTCTTCTCCCGGGTGTTCGGTTACTGGACGGTCCGTGCCGTGGTTGGCTAGTTCCCGGCCGTATGTCAGGTACGCGGGTGTTAAACCCGTGGCTCCGTGTTTCGCTGTATTGTATGCAAATGTTGCTGCGGCGACGGTTTGATCCCATGTCCGGTGATTGTCCGTGGCGAACTGTGCGATGATGGTTTTTAGGACGCGATTTGTTCGCTCCACCGGGTTACACTGTGGGGTGTACGGTGGGGTTTTCCGGTGTTCGATTCCGTAGCGTTGGAGTAGCGCTCGAAACTCTCGGCTTTCGAACTGTCGTCCATTGTCTGTAATTGCCATGCGGGGGCACCCATGTCTTAGTATTACGAGCTCTTCGAAGGCCCGGGTGACGGCGGGCGCCGTTGCTTGTCGCAAGGGTCGGACCTCGGCCCACTTGCTGAACTTGTCTTGGATTACTATTAAGGTTGTGTATCCTTGACTTGTTCGTGGTAATGGTCCTACGAGGTCCGCGGTGACGACATCCCATGGTCCTACGGTCGGTGTGGTGAACATTTCTCCCGCTGGTGCCTGTTGTATGGCTTTATATTGGAGACAACTGTTGCACCGTCGCACATACTTGGCTGCCTCCTGGCGCATTCGTGGCCAGTGAAATCGCTGTGTTAATCGTGCGATTGTTTTGGCCGTGCCCAGGTGTCCGGCGGTTGGGTCATCGTGCATTTGTTGCAGGATCGCTGTTCGTTCCTCGGTGGGGATGCACCTTTTCCATTCCCACTCCGGTCGTAGCCCAGTGTCGTCTGGTATCCGGCGGTAGATTTGTCCCTGGTGTTGACGGTACTCTGGGTAGCGTTCCGGGTTCTCTTCCACCCCCTTCTTTATTTGGTGGTACCAGGTATCTTGTGCCTGTTCCACGAGGCCCAGATCGTCTGGTTGTCTTGAGAGTGCGTCGGCTACGAAATTTTGTTCGCCCCGGCGGTATTGTATCGTAAAATCGTATTGCTGGAGTTCTAGTCCCCAGCGGGCTAGTCTTCCTGACGGATTCTCGATCCGTCGTAGCCACTGGAGGGCCTGGTGATCGGTTATCACTGTGAAGTGATATCCCTCCAGGTATGGTCGCATTTTTCGTATTCCCCAGACTACTGCCAGGCACTCTTGTTCTGTGACCGTATAGTTTCTTTCTGCTTTGTTTAGTGTACGGCTGGCATATGCGATTACCTTTTCCTCCCCGTTTATTTCCTGTGTGAGGACTACTCCGAGTCCCTGTCCGCTGGCGTCGGTCTGTAGGACAAACGGTTTGTCAAAGTCCGGGCAGGTTAATACTGGCGCCTGTGCCAACTGTGTCCGGAGAGCCTCGAACGCTCTGTTTTCTGTTTCTCCCCACTTCCAGCCTCTGCGTTTTTGCAGCAGCTGATGTAGTGGTTCCGCGGTGTTGGCGAAGTGTGGTATATACCGACGGTACCACGATACCATACCTAGGAACCGGCGGAGTTCTTTCACGCATCCCGGTGCTGGTATGCTGCGTATGGCTTGTACTTTTTCCGGATCTGTGTGTACGCCCTCGCTTGTTACCATATGGCCCAGGTATCTTAGTTCGGTTCGGCCGAAATGGCATTTCTCCGGGTTGATGCGTAGTTTTGCTTGTTGTAGTCGTTGTAGTACCTCGCGTAGATTCTTTAAGTGTTCCTCGAACGTGCGGCCGAGAACAATGATGTCGTCGAGGTACGCAAACGCTTTTGGTTCCAGTTGTGGCCCAATAATTGTATCTAGGAGCCGTTGGAACGTTGCCGGTGCGGAGTGCAAGCCGAATGGCATAACTTTGAAGTGGAATAGCCCTCTTCCTGGCACGGTGAATGCCGTAATCGGTCGGCTATTCGTGTCTAATGGTACTTGCCAATACCCGTTTGCCAAGTCGATGGTGGAGATATACCGAGCCTCTCGTAATTTCTCTAATGTTGCTTGCACCTGGGGCAATGGGTAGGCGTCTTTTTCGGTTACGTTGTTGACTCGCCGAAAGTCAATACAGAATCGGGGTTTCCCGTTTGCCTTCCGTACTATTACGACAGGGGAGCTCCACGGACTTGTGGATGGCTCTATGATTCCTTCTTGCAGCATCCGGTCAACTTCTTCGTTGATTATTTTCTGTGTCGCCGGGTTCCTTGGCGTGTACCGCTGTTTTATCGGTTCGTCTGTTTTTAGGCGGATACGGTGTGCGGTTAGGTGAGTTGTACCTTTGATTTCGGCGAATTTTGGTAATTCTTTTGCCAATAATTCCCTTAGCTGGCGGTCTTGTTCTGGTGTACACTTTGCCAGTCCCTCTGTGTCTAGTGTATCTAGTTCCTGTTGGAGGGACCAGTTCTGAGTCCCCAGTGCGCTGAGTGCGTCTACTCCTATGAGCATGGGTTGGGCCAGGGATGGTAGTACTGGGCAGGTGATTTCCAGCGCGTCTCCGCAGAGGTCCATGACTACTTCCATCTCCACGTTCATCTTGACCATGGTTCCGTCGGCGATTCGTACCGTAGTTTCTGCTGGTACTGTTTTTGCTCCCTGTCGTTGGCACCATTCGGCGACGTCTTGGCGTAGGTATGACCGTGTTGCCCCCGTATCTAGTAGCGCCCGGAAGCAACGGCCATATGCGGTTACTGGTATGAATATTCGAGTATCTCGCCCTAGTTCGGTTGAGGCGTTCTGTAGTTCGGTCGGATGGTGCCCCTGCCTCCGACTCGGTTCCCGTTTCCCGTCACCGAATTACAGGTGCACCTGATTGTCGTGGTTCCGGGTGTGCCGCAGTACGAGCAGAAGAGTTTTGTCGGTCTGCGACACTCTAGTCGCTGGTGTCCCCTCTGTCCGCACCTCCAGCAACACGTTGCCCGGTCGTATGTGTTTGTCACTTCGGCTGCGTCGTTGGAGACCGGTGTTGCCTTCCGTTGTCGCTTCTCTTCTGCGATTGTGTCTTCTAGCTCGTCTGTTCGCTCGAGGAGTTCGTCTGTCGATTTTATGTCTGCTCGGCGTATGAATTTTCTGAGTTCGGGTAGGAGGTTTCGGTATGTTCTCTCTAGTTGCATTTCGCTAGTGTACCCTCCATGCCGACGCATCATGGTCTCGAGATCTCCTGCGTACGTTCGCGTTTTCTCCCCCGGTTTCTGTACTCGGTCTCGTATGTTGTCCTCTAGGTCAATCAGCCGGTTCCGGGGTAGGAAGTTTTTGTGGAAGGCTTGGAGGAAGTCTTCCCAGGTTCCCCATTTCTCGTACTGGTTCCAGTACCATTTGAGTGCTTCTCCTCGGAATACCTCGGCTAAGCATGGGAGTATCTCCTCTGGTTCGACTTTGAAGCCTCTGCGGAGGTCCTTAAGTCGATCGAGGAAATCTTCTGCTCCCTTTCCTCCGTCGTAATGAGTGCCCCAGCGGCGGACCCGTTCCATGATGGGTTGGTTCTGGCTGGGGGTAGCGGAGACATCGGCCACCGGTGGGTCGTCCTTCTTTTCCATTGTCTCGCGGACGTGGGCTGCCACTCGTGCTCGTAGTTCGTCCAAGTTGCCTTCTGCGTTGATTCCTCGCTGGCGGGCTACTTTCACTAGTTCTGCTTTTCGGAGGTAATATATCCAGCTAGTACTCATTCGTGGTTCTCCCTGTTTAAAGAACCTGTTCGGGCGCCATTTGTAACACTGGCCGGTTGGGAGAAAGCCGACTCAGCCGATCGCACAGGGTCCTTCGAACCGCGAATGAATACTCCTGGTGGTAAAACAAAGTAAATGTTTATTAGTGGCTACGGCCGATAACTGAAGTATAACACACTATACGCGAACATCCCTCGTTTACCGAGCGCTGGTAGCATCGACGACGTGCCACGGAGACGGGCAGGATGCGCGGTGACGTGACGGGCAGGAGACGTGACACGGCGAACGCGAGTCGCGGCGGACGGCGGCGGTAACCAACGGTGATCGGACGCGGCAACACGGCGTGCGGGTGACCACGGTGATCCCGAGGAGCGGCGGTGTATCGGCGGCGAACGCAACTTATTTTCTAACGTGGTACATCGGCGCGACTTAACGACTAACGCGGTTTATTTACTACTGACGGACGCTGTACATTTATTATTGACGGGCGCGGCTAACGCGGGCATCTATTCTCAACGGACGCGTGGACTCGCAGGACGCTTATATGTTATCGCTCGCAGAACATTATACGGATCCTCTATTCACGCTGTAGAGGTGCGAAGGTGTTGAGGTGAGCGGGATGGTAGTTTGCTTGCCACTTTCGCAACTGAGCGTCGGGGATTCCCGATGTCTTTCGACTCTCGAGCGTGTCAGAGCCCCGGGTGCTTTCGCCTCCCGAGAAAGGATGTCCTGCCGCTTTCGCGACTAGACAAGGGCGACCACTTTCGTATGTCGCGGAAGGGTCTCCCGGTTTCTTTCGAAGTCCGGGCCTCGGAGTCGTGGATCGTGGATAGGTGCAGGAGAGTTCTTTGCTAGGCGCTTGATCAGGCGTGGTATTGCCACAGCTGTTCATGCTTCGGCTCAGAACGACTTTACTGGTATCGGCGGGCTGTATTTATACCGCTCCCGGTTCATCTTGACTCGCGAGAAACCGCGAATCCGCGGTGGCCACCTCGCGGCCGCCGCGTGAATTGGCGTGTCGCGGTCTCGCGTCGCGAACTCGCGCCGCGGTTTTCGCTGGTTAGCCTACGTTTAGGGGCGACGTGTCTCGCGTCTAACGTGATCGTCACAAATGTTTTCGTTGATTCTTAAGGTATAGCCGGAAAAGATGGTCAGAAGTATCCAACCAAATTTGTTTTTAGTCACGTCATGTTCAACAGAAAATTATGAAAAAATTCATGAATATTCTATCGAATAGCATACATGACTGAGATTTTTTCAAAATTTTTGGTTGCAAAATCTATTTTTAGACGAATCGGAAAACATAAAACTGCCGATTTTATATTGGTCTTCAGTTGACCACATTTGTTTTATATTATTACGTTAGTTATGTCTAATCCTGATTATTAATGTGTATTTCTTCAGGTTTTTTTGATTATGGAAACATGTTTTATAAAAATTGAAAACCTCCAAACATTCGAAGAAAATGCATATTTTGTATTGAAGTGTTAGAGACTCCAGTTTTATAAAAATTCAGTACTTGGATATTATTGAAGGAACTGTTCTTAATTTTTTAGAGATTGCGTAGTCGTTAACAAAACAACTATGCGGCTGCAAATCTTCTGGCCCCGAATCGAATCCCGCTGCTTCTGTTTCTTTCAGTAAATACTTGTTGCTTCGGGTTTTAATGAAAAGTTTAATCAAAAACATTTTTTAATTGTTTACATTTATTTTCAACTTAAAGTACTGCATCAGTCCTTTAAGTTGAAAATAAATGTAGACTGCAGACAATTAAAAAATGTTTTTGATTAAACTTTTCATTAAAACCCGAACCAAGTATTTACTGAAAGAAACGATTAGCAGCGGGATTCGATTCGGGGCCCGAAGATTCAATCTCTAAAAAATTATGAAAAAATTAAGAACAATTGCTTCAATAATATCTAAGTACTGAATTGTATCTAATTGTAAGTACTGAAACTAAGTTTGTTAGGAGGTTTTCAATTTTTTAAAACATGTTTCCATAATCCGAAAAATCTGAAAAAATACACATTAATAATTAGGATGAGACACAACTAACGTGATAATATGTTTATATGGCAATAATAATATGTAATAATATGGCAATTTTATGTTTTCCGATTTGTTTAAAAATCGTTTTTGCAACCAAAAATTTTGAAAAAAATCTCAGTAGTGTATGCTATTCGGTAGAATATTCATGAATTTTTTCATAATTTTCTGTTGAACATGACGTGACTAAAAACAAATTTGGTTGGATACTTCTGAACATCTTTTCCGGCTATACCTTAAGAATCGACGAAAACATTATTTAAAAAATACAAAATATATTTTTTTCTGTTTACATTGTTAAAACCGATTTTTCAAAAAAAATTAGGCCTAATTTCTCGTCGATATCTCTTTTAGATCGAAAGTTATAGCAAAATGTGCGTGCCTCGTGCTGTGCCCGAAATTCAAATGCTTGCCGTCTCCAGATTCCGACTTTTCGCCTCATGCCTTCGAAATTTCGGTAACGTGAAAACCGGAGGAACGCGTCGGCGTAGATCAGTCGAGCAGGTAGTTCACACGGACAGAGTAGAGGTACGCTTGTGTGTAGCGCGCGTGCAATCGAACAGGCACCAACACCGGCAAGCGCGGTCGACACAGACACAGATCGACACCTCACCGGCCGCTCACGGATACGACGATACGTCAGGGAAGGGGGGAAACTGCCGTTCAGTTTTCAGCAGTTTTCAGCAGTTTTCAGTTGTTCTCTCAACAGTTCTCAAGTCTCTCAAGTTCTCGTTCGCTTAGCTCGGTCGTAATTGGTCGTAAATGTCGTAATATCTGTGGTTGTCAGGAGGACGCCGCATGTCACACACTTTCACTTTCGAGATACATATTGTCGTTTAATGTTTTGATCACTAATGCTTTGACAAGGACATTGGTTACAAATTGTATTATTTTTTCGAGCCTTTTGAATTTATTTTCATCACGTTTTTTCTGGTAAATACCTAATCCTACAGTATAAATTCAATAAATGCATAAACTGAAATTTTTTGTGGTTACACGTTACACTCGCGAGTGCGGTCTGCGTTGCGGCATTTGACTATTTGACTATTAGATTGACTTGCTTGGATTATGTGATTACGTGGATTACTTGGATTACGTGCACTACGTGGAAGGAAGGAAGAAAGGAAGGTATGTGTACATATTTATATTGGTTAATCGGTTTCATTTTGCTCAAATGTCTCCCAAAATCTTCGCGTGAAAAAGCGTGAGAACGCTTGTCGGCACACCACGCGACAGTGCCATGTGCCATCACGTATGAGGTGCTACGGGGCGAGTATGTTCACTTCAATGCAAATAGAGTCCAAAATAGTAAATTGTTTATTTCTTTATCACTTTATCACTCTCTTTTCATTATCATTATTATCATTTATCACTTTAGACAAATCCAACACAATTCAGCTTTGAGCCATTCAGATTAGAATTAGCTTAACAATATTCTAAATCGGCAAAATGATGGCAAAAAGTTAGTAGTTCACGAGATATTTCAATTTAAATAACTCTAAAACACCATTACTGTCGTACTAAGACGTTAGCGTTTACATACTTGTGTAACGTTTACAAAATATTAAAAAATGATGTTTTGTCAACTTTTTTATCTGGGCATGTAACGATAATTTAAAAAATGCGTTTTATAGATTTCGGTAACTTATATGCATACTGAAAAGTTCATCGAAATCGGTCAACATTGCAATGAGCTACAAACGTTTAAAGATGATCACGTAAGGGCGAAATTTTCAGTATGAAAACTGAATGAAACTTTCAATATTCCTGGAGCTGTCCACCATGCTAGATGGATAGCTAAAGCCATATATATACTAAAAATATATTTATTCCGCGACGAAGTATCAATAAGCAGCGAAAATATTGTAGGAATTAGAGACATATGTATATTTTTGGCGAATTTATACATAGAAGCATGGTTTAATGCTCCGATTCCAGCTATAGCACCACGTCAAGATTTAGAATTTTTAAAACAGCTTGACGACTACAAAAAAATTGATGTAAACGTAAGCCGAATAGGATTACATAAATTTGGGGGGCATTTGTGGTACTTAATACCAGAATGTGCAACATTATGTTTTTTTGACGCTGGTGTGTCATGTGACAAAAGGAAGCTTATGGTAGAAAATTTGGAGAACGATGAAGTAACAATTTCTTCGAAAAAAGTTTCTCTAAGAAATATACATAATCTTGCCAATATCAGCATAGAAAGTTTCATTTGTGCAGAAAGCCGAAAATTTTTTAATAGATTCAATATATCTACAGATTTTTTGCAGAAAGACCCGTCAGTCTGGGAAAACGAGGAAACGTATAAAACAGGTCTAAAAATAGTTAAAAATTTGAAAAGCGGTAACGATACTGCAGAGCGGGGTGTAAAGTTAATATCGGAATATAATGCCTTATTAACAAGAGACGAAGAAAATAAACAAAATATTTTACAAATTTTAGAAGAGTACCGACAATGGTATCCGGATATAAATAAATCCAGTTTTTCAGACGACGTATATTAACAAATTTTATATATTATTTTAATTTACATTAAGTGTTTTTTCGAATAATTTGGTATATCGTGTATAGGTTAAGTTTTAATAATATTTCGAGCGTCACAATATAAATGTATATAATTGTAAATAAAAGGCATTATAGATTATGGCAACCCTAACTGCGTGTAGTGATTACGTTATTTCAATATTTTTGTTATTACTAAATTTATGAAAAAATGTGTGAAACAAAAGTTGTATTGTTAGACGAAGTAAATATAATGCTGAAAAAAAAATTTTTTTTTAAAATCCAATTTTCGAAATTTCAATGTTGCGGAACTTTTTTCTACGATGACCTTGTACGTTATTTGCACATGGTTATAGAGCGTGGAAAGACAAATTTAACGATATATAGAAATGTATATTTACGATTTACTATAATGGAGAAAATCAAGTTTCAAAAATAAACAATTTTCAAGCGCGCTGCGGCATGGGTTCCCATTGTCCGATCGAGTTGAAATTTTGCACATATCATTTTTTCACCAAGTGTCATATTTTAGGGAAGTAAGGCCAAAAAAATTCGAAAGTTGAAAAATAAGACCTACATAACGTAGGCCTGTTACGAACAAACCCCTGTCACACCTCCACCGGTTATACACGACGACGCGAATCTAGTAACGTACCACCGGCCTCCTGTCATAACAACAACACCGCCTGTAGCGCACGTACCCCGCACCCAGGCCCGTATTCCAACGGGAATCCAAATCAAACTTCCAAAATACTGTTCAGAAGAAGGTATACATCACCATCAAAATACCGCACCGCACCACCATCCCTTACTACCGAACCGTTCCTATAAAAGCCGTCGCGAACAGACTAGAATGACCTGAGTCTACCAGTAGCCATCCGGGAATCACCTCGTGTGATATTCCAGTGCTCTGAGTATTCTACCTGTAACCGTTGTCCACGTCTCCGCCGTTATCGGCATCCTGGTTCCGCTGGTACGAGCCGTGCTCTACCTCGAACACCCGGTGCGTCACCGGTCTCTTTCGCTAGGCGCGTCGCCTCCGAGAGTCGACGAACAAGAAGTGGTGTGTCACCCCTTCGGCTTCGTCGAAGAAATCCTGTTGTCCTGTCCGTCCGCTGGTGCGAGCCGTGCTCCACCTCGAACACCCGGTGCGTCACCGGTCACTTTCGTTAGGCGCGTCGCCTCCGAGAGCCAGCGAACAAGAAGTGGTGCGTCACCCCTTTGACTTCGTTGGAGAACCTCCTGTCCAGTTATCCTGTACTTCCGCTGGTGCGAGCTGTGCTCCATCTCGAACACCCGGTGCGTCACCGGTCACTTTCGTTAGGCGCGTCGCCTCCGAGAGCCGACGAACAAGAAGCGGTGCGTCACCCTCTGACCTCGTCGGAGAACCTCCTGTCCAGTTACCCTGTCGCTCCGCTGGTGCGAGTTGTACTCCACCTCGAACATACCCGGTGCGTCACCGGTATATTTCGTGAGACGCGTCGTCCACGAAATCGGCCGAACTAGAAGTGGTGCGTCACCCTTCGACGTCGCCTAAGAACCGCCTAGAAAGTCACCCTCGTGAGGCGAGTCGCCCACGAGGCCAGTCGAACCAGACAAGGTGCGTCACCTTGACCGAACTCCCTGAACGACTGTCCGGAGGAACTTCGATGACCCGTGCGTCACGGACATCGAAGGACCACGACAACCCGGCCTAGGTAGGGAGATCACGATGACAGTCGTGATCTAACTCTACTCCTGTCCATCCTGCCTGCGTCCTACGCCACATACAGGTTAAGGTAGCACTCTCACGGTCACACGTTCTAAAGTCACGGGCACCGTAGCATTACCATCGCGCACTGTATCCTGAGGCACCGTAGCTTACGCGTCCGAAAGGCAGCGAGTATAATTTATTTACCCGCAACCGACTCGTCTCAGTTATTTCACCCGTACCGACTCCGTTCCTCGCGTCGTCACTCCACTTGTCGTTTAGAACCCTGGGTCGGCGAGCTGTTCAACACCAAGGAGCCCGAACGCGAGGAAGCCGAACGACGACGAAACACACTTGTTTCAATATTTTTATTTAAATTACATACTACATACTATCAGGTCGTTCGGAAAGTAATTTCGTTTATCGTGTAGGGATGGCAATGCTTCCGTTTGTCATTACTAAACTGCGAATCTTTCTGCAAAGTAAAAATTGACTATATCGATTGCAAGAGATAGAAATCAAATTGAATGTTATTTCTTCAGCAAAGGAGAAAACGAAATGACTTTCCGAACGAGCTAATACATTAACATATTACAATAGGAGAGCTGCATAAAGTCTAAATAAAATCAATCTCATCATTTTCATACAAAGAAACATTTACCAGTTACTTTTAAGGTTCGGTAGGTGTAGAGGGTTGAAACGTCTTCGTGCAAAAAAAATGTGTCGTAGAAGGGAAAAGAAACTTAATTTATAATTTTCGGCTCGAGCGCGTTTCAAGCTACCCGAGTGCATCGGGCTGCCCGAGAGTGTCTCGATCTCGTCGGGCGGGTTCGGAAAGAATCGGACAATAATAACTCGCTCTCTTTTGTGGCAGCTAATTTCCTACATTTGCCACAAGATGGACAGATAGTCAAAGAAAGACCTTTCTCGCTGCTACCTGATCCGTCACCGATCTCTATATATACACTGTTACGTCCCGGGTCGGGAACGGTCCGACGGAATGGAGCGGGCCGGACGGAGATGCAACCGAGTAATTTATTAAGACGATCTTAGATCCACGTGGCGCGTAACGTCCACGTCTGATCAGGGACCCGATACCGGTGTTCGTCGTTAAAAAGGCGAAGACGAGGATAAATGCGAACCGAGACGGACGTCGTCCGTCGTGAACACCGCGTAGAACTAACACGCGTCGCGGTAGTAGTGATGGTTCCCAGTGGTCGAAGTGTCACTATGCGGGTGTGTGCAACTCGTCCGAACGCGTGGGTTTGCTCAATTTGTAACAGGAGATTTCGATCGATGGGAATTAGTGTTCTCTCGATACCGAGCACCCTCTGGGCTCAGACGTACACGATTGAAACACCAATTTTAGGGTTAGAAGAACGGACGTAGGAAGTCTAAGGAATTTGCGGAACAGGTCGGAGTCGAACAACCCGATGAAACACCACGCGCATACTCACTTTCGCGATCACTTTAACCGGTCACTGAGAACGACACTTTAGAAGTGAAAGATATCGAGGAGCAGGATGTTGCTGAATAAAGCTGCGAAATAATAGATTTAAACAAACAAGGTATAATGAACCAGAATGGATACAAAGTAATGATTTGCGAGCAGAACTCGGGAAACAAATCTGGTGACGTCTTGCGAGCAAGCTCGTGTAAACAAAATAGCACAAGAATAGCAATTATAATTTGAATAATAATGCGAGCAAGCTCGTATGAACAAAATAGCACAAGAATAGCAATTATAATTTGAATAATAATGCGAGCAAGCTCGTACGAACAAAATTGCACAAGAATAATAACTGTAAATATGTAATAATAATCTACGAGCAAGCTCTGATAACAATTTGGAATCAAATGATATATGAATATAATGTGTTGTAAACTCTAGCTATGAAAAGGATGAAACGGAAGGTAGTGCGAGAGAATGGTGAGACAGATTGAAATAACAAAATATATTTAAAGGAAAACCAGAAAAGTTACAAATGAGAAATGAGATGAAATGGTATAATGAGATATGAATGACTACGGTCGGTGAGAAGCGCAAGTATCGCGAGTTCGACCGGGCGTAACAACTTGTAAATAGTAGCGCGTGTCAGTTTGACAGAAGAGAAATTGCGAGAATTCCCGATGAGCGCACATACATCTCTTTTATACCCGCGTGGGCCATCGGTTTTGGAAGGATTAAGGAGTGGGGACTTTAAAATTAAACAGGTAGGATCGCAGCAACGTTCGTTAGGTTAATGACCTAATAAACGGTGCTGCGGAGGAGACAAAGGACTAGGGGAACGGAATTGGAATAAGGAAAACACGATGCGATGGCCCACGATACAATTCGACGGGTTCAATGACTGCTTCGATCCGGCGAGGTTTATATCGGCGGTCGATCACCTCGCCGGTTGTTGTCATTTGTCGCAGCGATGAGCAAAAACTCTCGATCGCGTTCTTCGGGCGCACCGGTGTCGAATACATATAATACAAACGCTTTGACGTTACTCAGAAAACGGATTTTAGGTTTTTGAACATAATGAAATAGTATAGAAATGGTAAGGTGCAATACGACCTGAGTATCGTGAGTGATCTGAAACAGAGTCCGAAAACGCGAGAAAATGATTGAACTGAACTGAACTGGATTGAAGACGCAAGAGAACTGGATAGTCAGAATTCCGAAACTGGAAGAGAGTCTGAACTGTATGAAATTCGGAACTAGAAGAGAGCGATTCGCGCGATTTCGTCTTATTTATAATGAGAGCGCGGACCATAGGGATTCGGTGAACCGTGAAGTTCTTTGTCTCGATCGTACGACGTACGGACGAATATGTTATTGCCGAATGTATACTTTTCGCTGTTTGAACAGGACAACGGTTGGCGTATACGTACACCTGTACTCGCGGTTACCATGCTGGCGTTCCCTTGTACCGGTGGCTATCGCGTCTTTTCCGATTCCCTATGTTCGCGCTCACGGGGATATGTGTATATATATATATATATATATATACATAAGTACGCGTAAGATATATATATATACATATCGTTGTGTACAAGTTTAAACGCGATTTCGGTTGGGGTTTTACGAAGGAGGTATAAGTATATATAAGTATACCATATATATATATATATATACCAATGTGTATAGAATTTGAACGCGATTTCGGTTTGGATGTTTGAAAAGGCTATATATATATATATGTATATACGCGGCGAGAATTTGCTCGTTCGAACAAAGCCGACGCAACACGTCGGTATGACGTTACAACACTCTTAAACCGCCTTCCGATATCGCAGCGTCTCGGGCAGGGCCCGCCTTACTGATGAGTCCTCTAGCGGTTCAGGACTGGTCGGTCAGAGCTGTGACAGACCTTTTTTGGCCATTCCGTCGCGATCCAGGGGGCGACCCTTGCAGCGACCCGTGCAGCTATTGGGTCGCTGCAAGGGTCGCTGCACGGGTCGCCGCAAGTTTCTGTGTTAAAGTCGAATAACTTTCGATAGAAAAGAGATAGAACGATGAATTTTGTTTAAATTAAAGCTCAAACTTTGCAGAATATGGGGAAAGTAGGGAAATGATGGTACGAACGTTTTTTAACCTTGACAAAATTCGTTAAACCTGCACAATTTCAATAAAACTTTTTTGCAACATGCTGTACATCATTTCCCGTAGATTCTTCCACGCTTATTTCAAATCTGGTCTCAGAATTTGTCTACTACCTCAGGATTTTCCAAAAAATCGAATTTTTTGTCAACGAAACAAATGAAATCATATTTTCGTTGAAATCCGATTGAGCTACACTTTTTTTTTGGTGGTTTTATTAGGAAAGGATTGGGCTATTGCAAAATTATTTTTTTAACCTCGACCATCAACTGTATGGAGTCGAAAAATTTAAGCTAATTCGTTTTTTACGTCTTTTTCGATGAGCCGTCACACAGTGGTCTGGATTGGAAAATCGTGTGCCTTTCTGCCCAAAAACGAACTTTCTCGTATCGATATCTATAAACATTGCTTCCCAAATGTTCACAGACCTCGGAAATGAAGAAAATAGTACAATTTAATAAATATAATAGTTGCAATAAACATTGAAAATAGGACATTTTAAGAGGAGGATTTTTCACGAGAAAAATTGCTTCTCTGTGATGCGGTGCCCTGACGTTCCTATTTAATATTATCTCTCGCTTTTTTTACATATTGAAGAGCAGACTTTTGTGATAAAAATCATATCTTTCTATTATTTATTAATGTAAATACTCTATTTATATAATAATGCTCAATGCCGTAAGAAAAATTTGTGAAGTCCTTTCCATTTAAGATGGTATATCTTTAAAGTTTAGCCGAGTTTAGCTTTCTAATTAATTGGAATATTTTTAGTACACCTTCCTTCTAAATAATCATGAAAAAATTAATTCCGCCCCTCTCCGCCCGCTCAAATTATTATTGTTTAAAGCCATTAAAGTTGGATGCGGTATCGCATCAATTGCTGAAACTCAAGGGTCGTTGAATATGAATCTGATGTCAAAATTAAAAAAACAAAATAGCGGTCGGGTATGTGAAAAAATTATGTATTTTCGCAAATATTTGGTAATAGAATGTTTGCGAGGTATATTGTTGGTACAAATTATTATCAGATGACTTCACATAGCGAAAAATGTAAGATTTTAGTGTTAAATATTGCATCCGAGGTAATTCTTTAGTATTAAAATATAATAGAAGTTTTTCAATTCTGTTTCGTTCTGATATTTCGCTCACCTCTAGTAAAATAAAGATATAAGGTAGTAGGCTCGTTTCGTTTTTTAATCATTATAAATTATTATAAAAAATATCTTTGACACGCTTGTAATGCGTTTTTACCTTTACGGTAATTTTTTTTGTGTATGTTGATTGCAACAAGATTTCTCAAATTTATATTTTACGTATTCCATAAAACGTTACACATGTGTGAAACATAAATATAAAAAATACATATTTAGAAAGTAAAAAATAGTACGTACGATTATATTCCAAAAAATTTTTTTTAAATCAAAAATATCAATGAAAATTTATAAAAAATTATTGTTTAACAAATGCAAAAAATATTTAATTACCTATAGCTAAAAATGACTATTTTTTAAATATTTTTTGTGAAAATTTTGTAACGATTACGCGAGACTTCACTCCTTACTCGCGAGCCGCGAGCACACATGCCGCGAGACGGTAGTACCGAGGCGGCCGCGAGGTGGCCGCCGCGACACCGTCGGTTTCTCGCATATGAAAATAGAGCAAGTGAGGGATAAATAGGCTAGCGCGGAAATGCAAATTCGAGTCGGAGTTTCCGAGCAATCAGGCGAGGCAAGTAGTCCACCGAACCGCACCGAAACCGAGACTTCTCTCCGTCCGTTACCGATTCCTAAATACCGATTCCCGATCACAGATTCCGAGGCCTACGTGGCAAACGACCGTAGGAATCCTTTCCAGCGGGAGGCAAACGACACCGCACCTCCTTACTTCCGAATCGCACACCTTCGATTCCCGATCACAGATTCCGAGGCCTACGCGGCAAACGACCGTAGGAATCCCTTCCGGCGGGAGGCAAACGACACCGCACCTCCTTACTTCCGAATCGCACACCTTCGATTCCCGATCACAGATTCCGAGGCCTACGCGGCAAACGACCGTAGGAATCCCTTCCGGCGGGAGGCAAACGACACCGCACCTCCTTACAATTCCCAATTACCGATTCCGGGATCTAAGCATCCACCGAGAGATACCGCTGATCTCTACCGACGGCGACCTCATCAGGTCACAAACGATCGAAACCGCGCCGGATACCGTTAATCCGCGATCGATCCACCGCCGACTCGACACACCGCTGCGCCGTCAATATTACCTCCTACTGTTCCTCTGTACTGTTCCGCTAATTGCAAATATATATATATATATTTACATGAACCCAAAAGCCAGTGTTCTCATTTGCGGAAAACGAATCCTCGACAACTGACTGAGCCGGCGAACTTCTCCCGAAGTAGTTATCACAATTTCATTGCAGTATCTCTACTGGTTCAAAAGTTATAACAAAATGGCACACGATTTTCCAATCCAAACCACTGTGCGTCAGTGATTTAAATTTTGAAAAAAATATGTTTATATTCCTTGGAGGTTCCATTGTAAAATGAGCCCTTCAAAAGAAATGGATATATAAAAATTGGCGTCACAAGGAGCTGGCAACGGACGCTGTATACGACTAAATAACCCCATTTACACCTCGAGAATAATATTAGCAACCAGTCTTGACCAACGATGCCTTTTTAAGTGAAAGGTAACAACCCTGGAACAGACATTTTCTGACGTAAGGATCGACAGCGTCTGTCCTGAAATTACATATTTCATTCACGTAGTGAAAAAACATTTTAGATTTGTCTATGTCCAACAAGTAATCCAATACACTGCCTCGTAAGTACGAGCGATAGCGGAACAGCAGTGGGTTAGGATACGATACCGTTACCGCCCACTACATACTACGCAATTGTAGGGGATGGCGGCAAGACGCCAACACGCATGGATTCGAACTGGTGACATTGTACTTGGTGTAAGCCTGAGAAGAAGGTTCCCAGGCAGGATTACGGTGAAGTGTCTAGGTGCGAATGCACGGACGATTGGATCAGAGTGGAGGAGGCAGGACTCGTTTCACACGCATTTTCGGCTGTATTGAAATACTTATTACAGCGGTCACACATACTACGCAGCGTGCGCCATCGAAGTCAACACATTGAGACTACGGGCGCGCGGCTGGGGTCGGGCTAGGCAGACCCAGGAAGACCCAGGCAGACCCAACCCGGTAGGCTCGATTTCTTTCAGTGCCGTTCCCGGGGCTGTTCTCTATAGAGAGATTTATGACAAGTCATTACTATTGAGCTGGAAGTCGACACTTCCTCGACCAACACGTTTTGACTGTAATTTTCAAATCACTCGACGAAGTCGAGCCACTCTTGGGCCGCTTGATATGTCACGAATAGACTGCGGATCTTTATGCATTTATAGCAAACTTGAGTAGATGAAATTGATAGTTGTTGGAAAATTTTTTAAATTGAAGATGTCAATATATGATTTCTCCTCTATTAAAATCATTAAGGGAAGAGATGACATTCAATTTAGTTTCTATTTCCTGTAATCGACGCTGACATTTTTTATTTTGCATAAAGATCCGCAGTCTATCCGTGACACACCATCGGGTGGCCCGGTGGCCCGAGAGTGGCTCGACTTCGTCGAGCGCGTTCAGACGTCAGACAGAAGCGTACAAGTTCGTGCGAACGCAGAATTGAATCTCGAGTAGCGCGAAAACTCGCTCGCCCGAACTTGTCCGATTCTTTCCGAACCCGCCCGACGAGATCGAGACACTCCCGGGCAGCCCGATGCACTCGGGTAGCTTGAAACGCGCTCGAGCCGAAAATTATAAATTAAGTTTCTTTTCCCTTCTACGACACATTTTTTTTGCACGAAGACGTTTCAACCCTCTACACCTACCGAACCATAAAAGTAACTGGTAAATGTTTCTTTGTATGAAAATGATGAGATTGATTTTATTTAGACTTTATGCAGCTCTCCTATTGTAATATGTTAATGTATTAGCTCGTTCGGAAAGTCATTTCGTTTTCTCCTTTGCTGAAGAAATAACATTCAATTTGATTTCTATCTCTTGCAATCGATATAGTCAATTTTTACTTTGCAGAAAGATTCGCAGTTTAGTAATGACAAACGGAAGCATTGCCATCCCTACACGATAAACGAAATTACTTTCCGAACGACCTGATAGTATGTAGTATGTAATTTAAATAAAAATATTAATTTTTGTCAGTAAAAAGAAAGGCTGCTGCTGCTACACATTTGTACAATAGACATTTACTTTACCGACATCTACCACATAGCACGTCCTACATTAGTGCGACCTGGTGCGACCGTGTTGCCCTCTTACGGCGAGGCAAAATCGAGCCCCGTTCTCCGTGCAGTGATGTGATCAGACCCACCGTAACTCGCGCATGCGCGGCCAAGACAGTAGCGTATCTACAATGACGCGGTCAGGGCCCTGACGCCTTGAGGCAGTTATTCTGGCAGGAATGTACCAGTGTTATTGGCGGGACGACTGATGGACGAGAGACGATTATGTATTCTTTTGCGTAGTTATTGCAGTGCTCTTTCCCTATCCCATCCTCAAAATAAAGAATAAGTTTCAATTATAAAAGTCTGCGGGGTGCTCAAGCTACACGATTTCATCGAAATAGTTACGCTACTGAGACTGAAATTGCCGCGCATGCGCGAGTTACGGTGGGTCTGATCACATCACTGTCTCCGTGCAGTGTCGCGGCAGCAGGGATCCAAAACGCGATATTGCTGCGGCGCAGTGCAGCTGCAGATCGGAGCAGTTGGTTGTCTGGGACGTGGAAGGAAGGAAGAAAGGAAGGTATTTGTACATATTTATATTGGTTAATCGGTTTCATTTTGCTCAAATGTCTCCCAAAATCTTCGCGTGAAAAAGCGTGAGAACGTTGTCAGCACACCACGCGACAGTGCCATGTGCCATCACGTATGAGGTGCTACGGGGCGAGTATGTTCACTTCAATGTAGAGTCCAAAATAGTTTATTTCTTTATCACTTTTTTTATCACTTTATTACTCTCTCTCTTTTCATTATCATTATTATCATTTATCACTTTAGACAAATCCAACACAATTCAGCTTTGACCCATTCAGATTAGAATTAGCTTAACAATATTCTAAATCGGCAAAATGATGGCTAAAACCAATTCAGTAAGGCAAGTATTTAATCTTCTTCACTTGCTTCTCATCATGGAATTTTTTCATTTCTGGTAGTACATTCTTTTGTTTGTCGTTCAACTTTAATCGATTTTTTATTAATATCATTGCAATATTTGAATCAGTTAGATATATTAGTTGATGAAAAACATCAGAAGACCTTTTGTAATTGTAGCACCAGAAATTAGAAAATTCGTTGAGATGAGAAATAAGCGAAGAAGATTAAATACTCACATTTACTCACTGTGTAATTGAAAATCTAATTTACAGAACGGAGGAAAAATATAATGTGCTATCCAGGGAAGGAGGAGAAGGAAGCTGCGGCAACCGGGGAAGAGGAAGACCTCTAATTTTTCGCGTGGTACGTATATCTAATTATGCCATTCAACGCACATACATATATTGTACATTACTGATTTTCTTTGTATTTTTGAGGTATCCCGCCTATGCCAGAACGTGCTACGGGCCACAAGTTTGGGGAAGCAGACCCAACCAGCACACATCGTCTCATAGACATCTGTTTCATGTCGTCGTCCCGTCTGAACGTCTATGTCCCAAAGATACGTCTTTTAGTCGTCAAAAAGATGTCTTTATGGAGACGTTGTTTTCACAGCAGAGGGTGAACGTCTTTCAGCTGTCTCATTTCAGTCGTAAAAGCAACGTCTCCATAAAGGATATCTTTTTGGCGACTGAGAGACATTTTCCGGAGACGTTGTTTTTCCTACACCGCCGGTAAAGAGTGGGGTGGAGTAGGGGGATACAGCTTCTAAGGAAGAACTTTTTTCTGTACACTTTTTCGAAAAAAGAGCTCTGCATGCTAATCCGCAATAATACAGAGAGTATTTCAACGCAAAGAGCATTTGGAAAAAATGTACAGAAAAAAAGTTCTTCCATAAAAACGTACACTTTTGTTGTTTACAAAGTTCCAAGAGCCAAATTGCAAAAAAGGGCTCTGTACGGGACCCCGCAATAATGCAGAGAATATTTCAACACAAAGAGCATCAAAAAATATTGCTTCTTCGCGAAATGCGGCTTACTCGCGTGATCGAAAAAATCAAGCTGTTTCATATATTCTCTGTCAGTGTCTTTCCTGCGAGAAACATATCTGCTTCTCTGTCTTCGTAGTTCACCCCGAGTGGCGCTGTTGAAGTTACTATTTTTGGTCCGGCGCACATGGTCGACACCCCCTGGTCGGTTTAGAGAAGTGTCTAATTGTATTAGTGTATTGTAATAGTGATCATTTATCCGACGAGTGTATATTTACAAAAGTAAGTACTTCCATTGCTGTTATTTGTTACCGTTAGTGTTTTTTGCTGATGCCCTTCCGCTATATTCGAAGTTTACTATTGGGTTGGCAAGAAAGTCAAAGAAAGTACTTTCGGTATTCTAAGGGGGTACACTGCTTTTTCCAGGATTGCAAGGGTGCGGGATTGCAATTGATTGCAATCCTGGAAACGAGTCTACCGCCCTAATGTGTAAATAAGTGTGAAGTCAAAAAATGAACAAAAATTGGTCATATTTCCATTCCTTCATTCTATTTGCTATTTTTCTAAATATATTCTCTAATTAATTATATTTACGTCGTAATTACATATATGTTTAAATTAGTCTCTAAATTTTACCATACTTTTCAATTCTTAGAATATATACACACAAATGGAGATGCCTACAAATACATGGACCGTTGTCCAATTTTTGGCGGACGGAACGGTAGAAGCAGTGCCAAATAGTTGGCTGGAAGGCGACAAATGTTATTGGCCACCGGTACACAAATCAAAATTGAGCAACGCGATCCAACAATGTGAACTGCCTCAACCTTCGTGGGAGTACTTTTCTGTAAAGATCTTCAAAAACAGTACCTTTGGTAAGATAAAGTAGTTACACACCATACATGTACAATTAAAATAATAATTATATAATACTTCTAGACGACTACACGAAGGCTAGAAGAAAAGCAAAGGAGGCCGAAGAGACCAGCGACTTGTTTAATAAATACACTTAAAATTATACTGACATTTATCTTTCATTTTCATTAAATTAGCAGAATGTGATATGCTACATAACAATTTTTTATTTTAGGCAGCAGAAGTGCACAATACGGGGGGCACAACAGCTACAACTTCGCCAGGAAAGTCTAGGTATCATTATGACTGACGTGCTGGCATGGCGGTCTGCTATAGCTGATTGGGCCGAAAGGGCAAAAAACCGTTTGCAAATTATCGAACGGCCAGCCTTGTTATATGTAATTATCACCCTTATTTTAATATTATTATTATAATGATTATTCATGTGCAAATTAATAAACAAAGATATTCTTATTCAAGGTGCAGCGGAGAAAGCCAAAGTGGACGGCAGCTGCAAGAAACATGAACAAAGCGAGTGTGACCAAGTGATTTTAATTTCAATATATCTGTGGTTATCAGGAAGAATGCCGCATGTCACATATACTTTCACTTTCGATCGCTAATACTTTGACATAGGAGGTTGGTTAAATTGCATTGTTGTCTGAGCCTTCCAAACGTGTTTCCATGACTTTTTTTCTGGTAAATATGTACAGTAGCGGACAAAAGTGTAAGACCGCTCTAAAGAAGACGATAACTTTTTTAATATTTTACTATACGATTTGAACTTTTTTGGGATACTAGAGCAATTAGTTTACTAAAGGACGCGAAAAGAAATTTTTTCAAAAATTGCAATTGATCGGAATTGTTGAAAAAGTACTAAAAGTTGATTGTTTATTTAAACATATCCTGAAAATTTCGTCAAAATCGGTCGACGTTGCAATGAGCTACAAACGTTTAAAGATGGTAAAAATTGCAGATTTTCGGCAATAAATCGTGAAAATCTGCAATTTCTACCATCTTTAAACGTTTGTAGCTCATTGCAACGTCGACCGATTTTTACGAAATTTTCAGGATATGTTTGATTGACACAGATCTACACAAAACGTGTTTTTTAAATTTTCAATATAGGCCCACATAAAATAGTTAAAAAATCAACTTTTAGTATTTTTTCAACAATTCCGATCAATTGCAATTTTTGAAAAAATTTCTTTTCACATCCTTTAGTAAACTAATTGCTCTAGCTTCCCAAAAAATGTTCAAATCGTATAGTACAATATTAAAAAAGTTATCGTCTTCTTTAGAGCGGTCTTGAACTTTTGTCCGCTACTGTAAATCCTATACTCTAAAGTCTAAAGCTCAATGAATGCATAAACTCGAATTTTTGAAATTGTGACATGCGGCGTTTTTCCTTACAACCACAGACATTATCAGTAATATTTTATTTTCACTTTTATATTTTATTTTAATTTTTATATTTTTTAATTTTAGTATACAGGGTGAGGCGCCAGAAACAGGCCCCCTGAATAAGCATTAATCAGATGTTAGTAGCTTTTTTGTAGATGGACGCGTAAAGGACATGTGAAGGTCAACTTAATTTTTTTAAATGGAATGAGGTATTTTTTAATACATCAATGATGCAGCTGGACATTCATTATAAAAGTACTAACCTATGTATGTCGAAAAATTAGTAGTTCAGGGGATATTTCAATTTAAATAACTCTAAAATACCATTACTGTCGTACTAAGACGTTAGTGTTTACTTACTTATGTAACGTCTTAGTACGACAGTAATGGTATTTTAGAGTTATTTAAATTGAAATATCTCCTGAACTATTAACTTTTCGACATACATAGGTCCAGCTGCATCATTGATGTATTAAAAAATACCTCATTCCATTTAAAAAAATTAAGTTGACCTTCACAAGTCCTTTACGCGTCCACCTGTAAAAAAAATAATACACTACATAATGTACCCCTTCAGACCATGCAACTTCTGTATACAAAACTTTTTCGTGCAACGCATACTTTGGAAGTTATTATAGGTGTGCAATAGGGTGGACCTAAGCTATACTTGGCGAAAAATTTTTATCGAGATACAAAGCACGACGCCCCCCAGAATGGTTCTCTTTGGTGAGAAAAAAATTTGGGCAAAGTTTGAAATCGATCGAAAAAAAGGATCACGTGGCGCATTTAAATTGAAAATTTTGAAATGTATCGTAACTATAAAGTATTATATATCGTTGGATTTGTAATTTTTTAAAAATAAGAATATGGAAAAATTATATGACCTTAATTAAAAAAAAAATAACGATGACCTTGAAATTTCGAAAATTTCATTTTTAAAAAAAATTTTTTTTGTGCCATTATATTTACCATATTGAACAGTGCAACTTTTTCCTCTGACATTTTTTCGTATAACCACAAATAACAGAGATATGTCATTTTGTATTGTACTATTGTACTATACATGTGAATGAATATTTTGAATATATTCTACAGAATAGTGATAAGGAACTATTTCTTATATTCTAATGTAAGACTATCCGCTTTTAAGATGGCAAGGACAGAGCGGGTCACCAAATAATACGCCGATCAATGGTGAAGCCGCTCGCCAAGAATGCATTTTATTAAATGAACAGAAAAACAATACAAAATCTAGAGAGAGAATCCAAACTTGACAAGTCACTGGAAGAACGGGTCCTCAGACCTGAAGTGGCTGTAAGGACCCGCGCTGCCAGCGTATTTTATGACGCTACCCCTCTGGGTTTCCCTGAGAGGGGTAGCTGTGTGGTTCGCCTGTGCTGCGGACCCTCGACGTTCGATTTACATGTTTTTCGCTATTGTTGTTTTCGTTGCGTCAGGATATTGCTGGCGGTAATCTTTTACCATTTGCAGTACCAACTGCTTTTTTTCCTCATTGCGAGCTAAAATTTGATTGTATGTAATCCTGTATTAGCTTAACGGCTCTTTCTGCCGAATCATTGACCACAGGTAAAGCCTTAACTATATCTAAACCTAGTTTGTAAGAATCTTCATCTTGCCAAACTACTGGATCTTTTTTTAAAAATTCTGTCAATATATTAAATCTACTAAAAAATTTCGGCTTTCGTCTGATATAAAACCTGAAATGTCCTCTTGCATGTGATCGGCCACATTAGTTGGTAAAATGACAAATTTTTTATAATAATCGCCGCTACTAAAAGATCACTAATTGATCAAGAAACTCTTGTTCCTGTTGATCTTGTATCTGGGATCGTCGTTTACAACTCTTTTGTAAGACCTTCCACTTGTGGTATAATGACTCCAATTTCTCGACGCAGCGACTGTTTAACTGAACTGGAATTTTGGCCTTTTCCCACAACACCTCCACTTCTTTAACAACAAGGTGTGCACTAGACCGAAGGTTCAATTTCACTTTCCGCAAATTATAAAATAGCACTCCTAAAACTTGTCGTTTCGATGGCAACTTAGCGTCAATTATCTGATTTTCATCATGTTCTAATAAGAACAGTTTTTCGCGACTTCTACTTTCCATTGGGCTTCTCAATTTATATAGAAATTGAGTAGTCTTCCTGTATGACTACTGTAACGTCTCGCGTCTGCCAAATCTGGATTGAACGACGATGATCACGAGTCCGATTTTGTAAGTTGAGGTGATAGTTGATCAAAGACAACACTTGAGGTTGTATGTTCGCTTACTCGATACTGATGATTACAGTTCGTTAGCTCAGACAGATCTAATCGGTGGTTCTCTGATACATCTAAATCTTACTTCGGTGTGGATGTCGTTTGTTTGAAAAAGCGTGATGATTGGTTGATGGAGTTGAAAGTACTTGGTGGAAAAACTTGTAAGGATAGGAGTAGGAATAGGAGTGGGAGTTTAAGTACGGGTTGTTATAAAATTTTTAACGAGGGTTTACATCTGTTTCCCGGGTGTGCGCTTATGAATTTCAAGATAGGTAAAATTGTAAAAAAGTAGACTTAAGGTCCACGGGGTACATCTGGAGGTAACGTAATAAATTATATTGGGTCATAGGTAATAAATGGATATGTTTAAATATCTGTTATTTGTGGTTCTACGAAAAAATGTCAGAGGAAAAAGTTGCATTGTTAAATATGGTAAATATAATGGCATAAAAAAATTTTTTTTTAAAAATCAAATTTTCGAAATTTCAAGGTCATCGTTATTTTTTTAAAAATTAAGGTCATATAATTTTTCCATATTCTTATTTAGAAAAAAATTACAAATCCAACGATATATAATACTTTATAGTTACGATGAATTTCAAAATTTTCAATTTAAATGCGCCACGTGATCCTTTTATCCGATCGATCTTAAATTTTGCACAAATTTTTTTCTCACCAAAGAGAACCATTCTGGGGGGCGTCGTGAAAAAAATTCGTTGGTCAAAAAATAAGGACCACCCTAGTGTGCAAGTTGCGTGGACCACCCTGTATACTGATTCTGATCCCAGACAACCAAGCGAATCGGAGCCACATCTCGAGCCCAGCGTGTCGACGCCACCAAACGGTCACGTACAATGGTCGACCCTATTCGCAGCTGTCCAAGCCACACGATGACTAGATTGTGGCCACGCCTCAAATGCGCGAGAGGGCTCGTAGTGTTCCCTGGACACGGATCTTGGCACATGATGTCGTTGCCACAATCCGGGATATCGTGCCCAGTTTAACGATCGGGCCGTTGTAAGAGGGCAGCACATAGCCGCACTATGTAGGATGGATGTAGATGGACACTCTCGGAGAGAATCAGAAGCTTCGGGGAAGGTACCGAAGAACGTAGCCTACTCTACGTTTTACTTGCAACACGTGGTTAGGACTTGGAGATAAAATTCACTGCAGAATTTGTAGTTCAACGAGAACCATTTAATAATATTTTATTCACCCGGTAGTGACGTCCGTCGTAACCGTACGACGGAGAATATATTACAAAAAGAGGTAAGCCTCAAAACACAGTACGACTGGATATTGGTGTTCAATACGTCTGACTCTACGAACTGACTATTTTGAACTGCTAGGGATGCCTAGCGTAACGGTCGCTACGAGAGACGGTTGGGAGTAGGACCGCCAACTCCCTATCGGTGATCTCCCTAGGCGCGACCTAGGGGAATGGCGACACGAGCGCCATAATCCCTACACACTCCCCCCCGAGTGTGTACGTGCAAACTTATGACGCTACACAACGATATACAAGCTCGCAACGCTGGGGATACCGCAACAATATAACAATATTATAACTATGAACTATTTACAATGAGTGCGCACTACATCTACTATACAAGTTGTTCTTACAAACTACGCGATTGCTATTTACATGTATACAACAGGCTTACAACTAAATCGGCGATATTAACTCGGCGGGACTGTTTGCACAGTTTTCGCCCGTGAATATGTTCGCAGCGCATTCCGTTGATTCGAGTCGGAGGGTTCGCTAGACGAGGTTGCTAATTCCTCTCGGAAGTGATACGCTGGTTTCACATTTTCTATCGAGACGGAACGCGGTTTTCCGTTGACATCGATCTCTAGAACGCGGTCGGTAGGGCGGCTTATTACTTTGTACGGGCCTGAGTATGGCCGTTCGAGCGCCTTTTTATTTGTACCGGCGCGCAAGAATACATGTGAACAGGTGTCTATGTCTTTAAATAAGAAAACACGCTTTTTATGACGCTGTCCTACGGGAACAGGTTTAACACTGCGCATGTGGTCTCGAAATTCTTCAATAAACATTTGCGGATCCGCGGGACCGTCATCGGGGAGTACGAACTCGCCCGGAATTCGCAACGAGGTGCCGTATAGATATTCGGCGGGCGACGAGCCCGAATCCATAACGTTATTTCGAAGACCAAGCATTACGGTAGATAACACGCGTGACCACGTAGGGTTCGCGTGACACATAATCGCAGTTTTGAGGCATCGGTGCCATCGTTCGATCATTCCATTCGACGCTGGATAAAAAGCGGTCGTCCGAATACGGTGGCATCCGGATAATTGTAGCAGCGCGGTGAAAAGTCTCGATTCGAATTGACTGCCCTGATCGGTCGTGAGAGTTTCAGGGGCGCCGAAACGTGAGATCCAGTGATCTACGAACGCTCTACATACGGTAGTAGCTTCAATATTCGCGAGCGGAACCGCCTCTGGCCATCTCGAGAAACGATCTATCATGGTCAGGCAGTAACGATAGCCTTCCGATATCGGCAACGGGCCGATAATGTCCATGTGGACATGACTAAAACGCTCATCGGGAGCAACGAATTCCGCTGGTTTTACATGGTTATGGCTCGTTATCTTAGATTGTTGACAATCCAGACACTCTGTCGACCATTTCGCGATGTCGTGATGCATTCGCGGCCAAACATACCGCTTTCGGATCACGCGATCGGTAATTTTCGCGCTCGGGTGCGCGGGTTTGTGAAATTTATCGAAAATGGCCTTGCGTGACGGGCCCGGAATGTATGGACGCAATACTTCTCCTTCTAAATCGCATACAATCGCAATGTGAGAGGGTCCCCACCGAATTCGCCGTAAAGCTAACGAGTGATCGGTAGAGGCCAATAAACTTTTCAATTCGTCGTCGGATTCCTGCAATCTCGCGAGCTCCTCCAAGGAGATATCTGCGGCAAGGTGCAAGGTATCTACACGCGACAGCGAGTCGGCGACGACGTTTTCAGAGCCAGGGAGATGCTCGATATGAGTAGTAAACTGTGATATGAATGATAATTGCCGAAGTTGGCGAGGCGATGCTTTATCGGCGCGTTGCCGGAACGCGTACACGAGTGGTTTGTGATCAGTCACAATTACGAAATTTCTACCTTCGAGGAAATGCCTGAAGTATTTGAGCGCTTCGTGAACAGCGGTTAACTCGCGATCATACGCACTGTAGTTTCTTTGAGATGGAGTAAACCTGCGAGAAAAGAATGCCAAAGGTTTCCATGAATTTTGGAATTTTTGTTCTAACGACGCTCCCATTCCAAAATCGGACGCATCGGTAACGAGACGCGTTACTGCATCAGGAGCAGGGTGATTTAGCAAGGTCGCGTTGGCGAGGTCAGATTTGACTCGTGCAAACGCTTCCTCGGCTTGAGAAGTCCAGACTATCTCACGTTTGTCATTTTTCTTCGACTCGCAAAGATATTCGTGCAAGGGTGCTTGCACGTCAGCGGCGCGACGAAGACTGCGTCGGTAAAAGTTGACCATACCCAGAAATCTGCGTAGGTCAGAGACTGTTTTGGGCTTCGGAAAATCCTGAATGGCCTTGACTTTTTCGGGAATAGGTGCAGACCCGTTCCAATCAACTACGTGTCCCAGAAACTCGAGACGGGACTTGCCGAATTCGCATTTGGCAAGATTCAGATGCAGCGCGTGTTCCTGCAAACGTTGCAGAACTATGCGGAGGTGACGCTCATGCTCTTCGAGGTTCGAAGAAGCGATGAGGATGTCGTCGATGTAGGCAAAGACGAAGTCGAGGTCTCCGAGGGCACGATGGATGTACCGTTGAAATGTCTGCCCGGCGTTACGGAGGCCGAAAGGCATCACGGTATACTCGAAGAGCCCAAAAGGTGTTATCACGGCAGTTTTCGCGATGTGCGACGGCGCAACCGGAATCTGCTGATACGCTCTCTGAAGATCGAGCTTGGTGAAGATCGTTTTGTTGTGTAAATTGACTGAGTAGTCATGTAAATGAGGAACTGGGTACATGTCGGGAACAGTCACCGAATTCAAACGACGATAGTCGCCACATACCCGCCAACCCCCATCTTTCTTAGGAACAAGATGGATGGGGCTACTCGATGGACGACATGTTCCTTCAGCAACGAGCCGTCGGAACTCGGCCTTAGCCACCTGAAGTTTATCGTGCGTCAGTCGTCGCGCACGCTCGGCTACGGGGGGACCCTCGGTCACAATATGATGTAAGACGTCGCGCGGCGAATCGCAATTCGATTGCGATGGTCCTATCACTCCCGGAAACTCGGAGAGTATTCCCGCGAACGGAGATGCGGGATCGATCGATTTCACGTTGAACACCGGCGAGGTTCTGACTGTGCAGACAGTGGAAATTCGCGTCAACGGATCGATCAATTTACGATGACGCAGATCGACCAACAAGCTAAAATGATTGAGAAAATCCGCGCCTAGAATTGGGTACGGTACCGCGGCGACGCAGAAGTTCCAAGAGAAGGCACGGCGAAGGCCTAGATTCAAATTGAGTCGCTTCTCTCCGTATGTATTGATCGTTGTCTCGTTTGCCGCGAACAATTTTAAACCGGTCGCACGTTTTTTCGCGGCCTCATCAGCCGGTAACAGAGAGATATCCGCTCCCGTGTCGATCAGAAACGTAAGACCGAGGTCGCGGTCACGGACATGGAGACGATGTGATGTAGCACTCAGCGCGCTCGCCTCCACGCGGCTAGTGCATATTAGTTTCCCGCCTGCCACGAGCAGGGTTTTATGCAATGACGTGCATCGCTTCCGTATTTCCGGTGCAGACGGCACAATGCGGAACCGCGCGACTTGGAACGCGAACTTTATCTCCCACGGGAAGTAGTTCTACCAGTTCGGCCAATTGATTCGCGAGACGGTCGACTTTTGCTTCAAGCTCGCGGTTTGAAGAACCTCGAGAAGAAACTGCGGATGCGACGGCATCCGATGCCTCGACATCGCGTCTAGAAGAGTCTCGCGGCGAAATTGATGAAATCGCGGGCATTTTTACTATCTGCGCGCGCACGCGATGCTAATTCACAGGACCCGCGGCGGTGGGTCTTACACTATCACGACGGAACTGAACGCGCGTCGGAAATGCAATGCGCAATGGATTCTACCGGAATCGCGATAACGAATGTTAACGGCTAAATTAGACGCTCGCACTTACGGAAGTCGCTCGCAATCTTCTATGCACGCCAGAATCCACCTGTGGAACGGCTCCTTCGAGGACCAAGATGGCGGCTTCACAGCGGCGTGCCTCGTGCAGCAGCAAAGATGGCGGACAGGAAACGTCCTTCCGACCGCGTGGCTTGGCCAAACAGCAAACCGGTACTCGAGTGCGTCCTCCTCGAGAGATCGTGGCGTCGGCGTGACGCTGCACTCTGCTTGGCTGGATCCTCGACGCTCCTCGATGAAGGTGCGTGCCAGCCAGAATAGCTGCAGGCACGGGATGTCCCCAAGATCGCGTGCTGACGTCCTTCCTTCTGGTGATCGGCGAGATCACGACGGCCGACGGATTCAGATCACGTCGGGGTCACCAATTGTAGGATGGATGTAGATGGATACTCTCGGAGAGAATCAGAAGCTTCGGGGAAGGTACCGAAGAACGTAGCCTACTCTACGTTTTACTTGCAACACGTGGTTAGGACTTGGAGATAAAATTCACTGCAGAATTTGTAGTTCAACGAGAACCATTTAATAATATTTTATTCACCCGGTAGTGACGTCCGTCGTAACCGTACGACGGAGAATATATTACAAAAAGAGGTAAGCCTCAAAACACAGTACGACTGGATATTGGTGTTCAATACGTCTGACTCTACGAACTGACTATTTTGAACTGCTAGGGATGCCTAGCGTAACGGTCGCTACGAGAGACGGTTGGGAGTAGGACCGCCAACTCCCTATCGGTGATCTCCCTAGGCGCGACCTAGGGGAATGGCGACACGAGCGCCATAATCCCTACAACTAACTCTTCCTTTTTACTTATTTTGTACGCATTGAAGGCGGGAAAATTAAATGATAGGTTTTATTTATTGTAGTATTTGTAGTAGTTTTCCTAGACTGCGGATCTTTATGCAAAATAAAAATTGTCTGCATCGATTGCAAGAGATAGAAACTAAATTGAATGTTACTTTTTTATGCAAAAAAAAAGTTCTCGTCATAAAAGCTACATTTATTTTATAATGCTCATATAAATATTCATTAGAAACGAATCAAATTTTATTTCATTTAAAAAGGAAGGCGTGACAATCTTATTTGTTAGCACAGCACAGTCGCACTAATGTGCCGAATGCCGTGAGTTATACAGGGCACTCTCTTCCTTTTTGTTATCTCTTCCTTATGTTACTTCTTCCCCCCTCGCCGTTCCATTATCTTTACAGTTACATTAAGAGTAAACCTACACATAAATCAATAAACTAGTAATACATTAATTATCCCCTAATACGTACAGTTACACGAATTAATATTCGGACGATCTAAAGAAGATGATAACTTTTTTAATATTGTACTATACGATTCGAACTTTTTTGGGGAGCTAGAGCAATTAGTTTACTACATCATGTGAAAAGAAATTTTTTCAAAAATTGCATTTGGTCGGAATTGCAGAGAAAATACTAAATCTTACATTTTACAACTTTTTCGTGCCGGCCTATATTGAAAATTTAAAAAGTACGTTTTCTAGGCCTGCGTAAATAATATGCACTGTGAAAGTTTCATCGAAATCGGTTGATGCGGGAAAAAAACGACAGGGCTTCAAAGATGTAAGAATTATTCGATATAGGCTGAAAATCTGCGATTTTTACCATTTTTAAACGTTTTAAACGTAGCTCATTGCAACGTTAACCGATTTTGACGAAATTTTCAAAATATGTTTAGTCGACACAAATCTACAAAGCGTATTTTTCAATTTTTCAATATGGGCCCACATAAAAAAGTTGTAAAATGCAACTCTTAGTATTTTTCCATACAATTCCGATCAATTGCAATTTTTGAAAAAATTTCTTTTCACATCCTGTAGTAAACTAATTGCTCTAGCTCCCCAAAAAGTTCAAATCGTTTAGTACAATATTAAAAAAGTTCTCGTCTGTTTTAGAACGTCCGAATATTAATTCGAGTAACTGCAGTTCCAGTATCTCCTTTTTCCAGGATTGCAAGGGTAAGATAACGTAAAAGAAAATATACTTTATTTAAGATCTAACGATACTAAGCTAACCTAAACTAACTATATCGAAAAGAAAAGTCCACTCGGTACTAAGCTGTTCTACGCTGTGCAGTTCGATCTGCTCGCATTGACTTCCAGAGCCACTATGCCTATTTAGCCTTCGTCAAGGGCTCTCGTCGCCAGTCGTTCTTTTACTTCTCCCCCACGATCTATACCTGAGTAATAAACGTAACGGTTTTTTCCGCGAAGGTTTGGGACTGTTTGGGACTTGGGACCAGTGATGGTATATTCGTGGGCCGTGGGTCGTTCCCCTGAGTCACATTCAATTTAGTTTCTATCTCTTGCAATCGATGCAGACAATTTTTATTTTGCATAAAGATCCGCAGTCTAGGAAAACTACTACAAATATTACAATAAATAAAATCTATCATTTAATTTTCCCGCCTTGAATGCGTACAAAATAAGTAAAAAGGAAGAGTTAGTGCGGCTGTGCTGCCCTCTTACAACGGCCCGATCGTTAAACTGGGCACGATATCCCGGATTGTGGCAACGACATCATGTGCCAAGATCCGTGTCCAGGGAACACTACGAGCCCTCACGCGCATTTGTGGCCTGGTCAGAATCAAGGATTTTGGCTGTCTGGGATGTTTCAACTGTATATTTTATTTCAATTTTTATATTTTAATTTAAGTATATTAATTTTAATGTTTTAAGTGTGTGATACTTTATTCTGAATGTAGTATTTTATTTTACTTTTAATAATTTAATTTTAATGATTTGTCTATCTGTGGTTGTAAGGAAAAGCGCCGCATGTTACAATTTCAAAAATCTCAGTTTATGCATTAATTGAATTTTAGAGTATAGGATTTACGTATTTACCAGAAAAAAGTATATGTGACATGTGGCGTTCTGCCTGACAACTACAGATATAATATTATAATATAGTAAATAATATTAAAATATACATTATAAAATATAGTACATATATTATTATAATAAACTATTTGTTCGTTTACTTTAAACTATTATCGTAAATTGATTTTTCCCTCCCACTCCCTTTTCGCATAAATACGTCTCTCTAACAAGCTCAAGAGACATCTGAAAGTCGCCTAAAAGATGCCCGACAGAGTCGTGGAACATGTCTCTACAATGCCTGAAACACGACTAACAGTCGTTCTAAAGACGACTTTAAGACAGGCAAATTTGTAACAAATGACCTTCCGGAGCCCTTGTAGAGACTTTCCGGAGACATTCGCAGACATCTTTCAGACATCTTTGAGCTGTATCTGTGCTGGTTGGGCCCCATTGTACCATTCAACTTTGTCTTTACCATATTTTACGTATCTTTCGAAACAACAAAGATATTTGAGGTGCAAACGTTAGGTGACTCACTCTGTAGATTTAGGTCCATGTAAAGATTGTAAATTTTTGTAATTTCCAATAATAAAGCATAGTAATAATAAAAAATTATAATATTTATTATTCCTTGTGTCATTGTCCCTATCACAGTCCCTATGTCTTCACCAACTCCCCCTGCGGCGTATTAAAAAATAAAAAAATATAAATTTTCTTTTCCCTTATACGACGAGAATTTTTTTGCATAAAGACCCGTTAAGAGGGAAGAAGTAACATTCAATTTAGTTTCTATCTCTTGCAATCGATGCAGACAATTTTTATGTTGCATAAAGTCTAGGAAGTCTAATACACACAAGCAGTCTAGGAATACTACAATAAATAAAACCTATAATCAGAGAGTATATGAGAGTGCTCACGCCCGGGTTTTGGCCGTGCCGCTTTTGTCTCCACATCATGTTTAGCCTGGAACAGCTCCTACATCATCTTTAGCCTGGAACAGAACCTACATCATCTTTAGCAAGAAACAGAACCCACTTTACTGTTAGCACATCTGACGACATCTGTGTCGCTCGAATATTTCTCTTACGCCCTCTAGGATATATTCTGACTGGAGTGAGAAACAGGAGGCCACCAGAGGCCACCACAGAAGACACTGTATCGTGTTAGCAACGCGCCCGCGCGCTACACTCACCAGCGTATCTTTACTATATCCGTGTGCGCTGCTTGTGCGCTTATGCCAGCCACAATCTATTTTTAGCACTTGCCATGTTGCCATGTTGTATTGCTTTACGGCGGAAGCGAAACTGAAATTCGGCTGTCGAGCCGTCGAGCGTATGAATCGCAATCTGGAGCTAGCATTCGAGTCCCCGTGCAGCGGGGATTTTTTTTTAATTTTTATTTTTCATTACTTTTTTAATTACATTTTTTAACCTTCCAAAAAATTAAAAATGTAAAAACTATGTTCAAAATATGTATTCATTTTAAATAGAAACGTTTTGTTACTGTCATAATTGCATTAATAAAAATTGGTATATGATCGAGAACAGGTTGATGGTATTTATTTGGACTGATTGGAGAATACGAAAATGCAGGAAGTATTTTTTAGTTTATAAATCAATTTGTAGATTTATTAGTTGTCAAACAAATAATAAAATAAATTGTATAATATATATAAATTGATTTTATACTAGCATACACAAGTTTATTTATTAAAAAATACAGTCATAACTATAATTATAATAGAATTTCATAAAATGTATATTGAGGTTATTGCAAACTCATCTTTTTTCGCAATGATGCTCTAATTTCATTGCTTCTCTCGAATGTCCATTTCCTTCCGAGACAGTGGCGTTTTTAGGTGTAAATAAAAAATGTTGATATAATTATATCAATTTTAAAATATATCATAATTAAACTACAATTATTCTAATAACGTGGAATGTAGTACATATTAAGTTTTAGTTACCCGGATTTCCTTCTTCGACGTTAAGCACTCTTTACTGCTTCTCGTAATTTACGTATATGCAACATTAGGGTGGACCTTATTTTTCGACCATGAAATTTTTTTGGTCCCGTAAACCAGAATTGTGACAAATGTTGAGAAAATGGTCTGGAAAAATTTTGGGGCCGTTTGGATCATGGGAAAATGAGTTTTTAATGGAAAATGAGAATTTTTTAAATCATGACATAAATAGACGTTATGATATATCGTTGAATTTGTCTTTTTTCTCTTTAAGAATCCATATATAGCATAAACAGTTGTTGATAGAAAAAACATCCGTGACCTTGAAAACTTTAAATAATGACTTTGAAAAAATTTTTTTTCTTTGATACTATATCCACCTCCTTATATATATACTAAAAATTTTGTTTGAAGAGTTTTTTCATATATGTATACATAACTGACAGAGATATTATATATAAATAAATTCATTAATACGCTCCAATCTACAAAAGAACAAGAAAGCGAGCTAATAAAAACGTGGTAAAAATAGTTCTAATATCGGAAAAAGAAGTTATTATGAATAATAAGTAGTCTGACTGAAACATGGACTGAAGGTGGTCAATGATACCGCTGAACGGGGCGTTAAACTAATGGAGGATCATAATAAAATTTTATCTAGAAACAAAGAGGAGAAATAATATATGTATACTATACAAACTGTGATGGAATGTCGAAAGCAGTATCCTGACGCCACAAAGCAGAATTTGTCAAAGGATTTGTAAATATTTTTTAATATAGCGAGAAACACCTGATCAATCCCTACATGATTAATTGCATTTTTAAGAGGCATTGAAGACTGCTTGTTAACTGGGAGTTATTAAATTTTTCATTTTCCTCAGAGTCAGTAAGTTCTTTATTTTTTTCAAAGTCATTAAGTTTTCCATTTTTCTTGGAGTTATTAAATTTTTCATTTTCCTCAGTGCCGTCAAGTTTTTTCATAGAGTCATTGAAGTTTCCATTTTTCTTGGAGTTATTAAATTTTTCATTTTCCTCAGCGTCATTAAGTTCTCTATTTTTCTCGGAGTCATTAAGTTTTCCATTTTTCTTGGAGTCATTGAAAAGTCCCTCTTTGTCGTTTACGCGCTGTCGTAAAAAAAGTTCTGGTATGTTGCTAGTCTAAAAATATGATCAATGCTATTTTTCAGTTTCTCTAATAAATCTGCATTTGTCGAATTTTTGCGTGTTTTTCAGTTTGTGTAATTAACATTTTGAACCAAAAAATCGGGAAAAAATCTCAATTATCAATTTCAATTAAATGCAATTATATGATTAAATTAATGCAAGTAAATGGGAAAAATTGACCGAAAATTGAATGGCGCAACGGCTGTTTAAATTATTCGGAGGACTACCTCGTCCGCCTAGACCCTTCATTCCAAATTGTAATATTCCAATATTTCAGTATCATTTTTAATATTGTTCAAGTACTATTTAAAACTATTAATGAGTTTTAACAACAAAATATTTTAAATGGAAAACTAAATTTTGACAAATAAGATACGATTATAGCAAGCTTGCTATAAATGTCGAAAACTCGAGTCTGGCCAGAGACATTCAATTTTCAGGAAACACTATTCTATGATGACGAACGGAGAAAAGGGAAGTGAAGCTCGAGGGTTTCGGTCGCCGCGGAGTGGAGAGAAACATTGTAACATGATACGGGTCGGGTCGGGTATATCGGTGTAAAATAACAGAATATTTTTTAAGAATTATTATTTTATATTAAAACGTTTGTAGCTCATTGCAACGTCGACCGATTTTGACGAAATTTTCAGAATATGTTTAATTGACACAGATTTACAAAACGTATTTTTTAAATTTTCAATGTCGGCCCATATAAAGATGTTGTAAAATGCAATTTTTAGTAAGTAAGTAAATACGTATTTATTTATTTATTTCAGCCTCGTGGCCCAGAAATTGGACTTGGATTATAATTCTTTCCTTTTTTTCTCTATACTCCTAACCCATTCTACAATTTCTCCCACTCTTTTCTCCTGTACTATCTTTTCTATACCTATGTTAATTCTTTCTACCCCCTCACAGTCTTCTGCCAGGTGTTTTAGTTTCCCCAAGTGTCTCTCATTTTTTCTACAATTCCGATCAGTTGCTATTTTTGAAAAAATTATTTTCACATCCTGTACTATACTAATTGTTCTAGCTTCCCAAAAAGTTCAAATCGTATAGTACAATATTAAAAAAGTTATCATTTTTAGAGCGTCCGAAAATTTTTGCGAGTCACAGTATGTACATATATTGCGCACAGAACACAATTCTTCTTTCTATTAAATCGCATTTCTTAGGTCAAACAATTGCGTTTTGTAATGTATAATAACATGTAATAATAAAGTAAAATGTAATAACGTTAAAAATTACTTAATATACACCCGCGGTAAAATCAATAAGTATAACTTTCCTCCTCACAGCAGAAACGTCGAGAAAAGTTTGACAATGATGTCCCACAATAAAAAAATCTGAAAAAAATTGACGACACTGCCTGCTGTAGTACTTTATCAAGGAACCAAACAGTAAAAAGCATGTTTTCATATTTTCTAGAAATCTGCATTTTTCCGATTTTTGGGGGGTTTTTCATTGTTTACGACCACAGTTTGCAACCAAAAAATCTGAAAAAATTCTATAAAATGCGTCTTAGGATCCAAAATATGTAACATTTTTTTTAGAATTTTAGAACGTATTTGAGACCGGAAAATTGCGCTCGACTGTGCAACAGGCCTAACGGTTCTGGAGAACCGATTACACTGTCCAACACCAAATTTGTTTTCAATATACTGTTGGGTCTTTGTTATAGAGTTTTTTGCGCTGATTCCGAATCTGTCCTTAATTTTTCTCCTATACGCACAGTTTTTGAAAAACATGGCTTTGAAAAAAAAACATATTTTTCAACTTTAAACAAATATTGTGGTTATTATAAAAGATATTGAATTGTTCTTTACAGCAAAAGATTCTGTAGACTTTCCCGAATACAGTGATATCCAATATTAATACATTATGATTGTTTAAACATGTTTAAACAATGATTAAAGACGAAGAGACACTACTTTTGCACCAATTTTTGAGGATATTTTTCAATTTATCTCAAAAAATTAGGGTCCAGCGGAAAATCGAACTATACCACGCGATAGAGCAGACTTTTATCTTGAGAAACCACCCTTTCAAGTTTGTAACGTCGACGTTTTTTTCGAACCAGAAAACAAAATAACTTCGCCCGACATGAACCACCAGTGGCGCGGCGAGGCGGCCTTCGTCGCCGATTTTCAATTGTTACTTCCAACAATTGCGTCCGTTGCCGGTTGCGGCCCGCGCGTATTCTTATGTTTTCACTTTTGGCCCACTGCAGTCCGCGGGGGTTGCTCATCTCACTGGTTTAAATAAATAAATTTATATATTTTTCTATTTGTGAATTATATTATTCTAATAATTTATTGTGAAAATAATTGTTTAAATAAATAAAAACAAATAACAAATTTGCATAGATTATAAAAATCTATTTATTTTAACAATAAATTATTGAAATAACAATTCAAATAATGAATATGGAAACAAATTATAAAAATTTATTTATTTAAACAATTATTTTAACAATAAATTATTAAGGAGAAATAACAATTCAAATAATTAATATAAAAACAAATTATAAAAATTTATTTATTTAAACAATTATTTTAACAATAAATTATTATTGAAATAACAATTCAAATAATTACTATAGAAACAAATTATAAAAATTTATTTATTTATAAATTGTTTAAATAATAAATATTAGGTCGAACACAATATAGAATACAGAATGACAGAGAACCGAAATCCGGAACCGAAATCCTGAACCGAAATACATAATATCGATTCTCCAAAATCGTAACCGTAACCGATATAAGCCAGTACTGCCAGCCAGTACCGATATTCTCGTAACAGTTATAAGTGTTATAACATAACATCATTTCGGTTCTTAATAACTATTTCAATCAGAACCGAAAAATAACAGTTTAAACAGTTATTTTCATAACCGTTCCAATCCCTGTCTGTAGCGTAGATTTACCACTATTTTAATATACTATACGATTTGAACTTTTTTTGGAAACTAGAGCAATTAGTTTACTGCAGGATGTGAAAAGAAGTTTATTAAAAAATTGCAATTGATCAGAATTATAGAAAAAATACTAAAAGTTGCGTTTTACAACTTTTTAATGTGGGTCTATCTATACTTAAAATTTAAAAAATACGTTTTATACGTTGGAGACAGTATTGATGACAGTAAGTACTTCATCACATTAAATTAATTTCCAAGATGGTCGCTTTTAAGCTTCGATATAAAATCTGTGTTTCTTCGAAATCTTCCGGCTTTTTTATTTTTTACAACTAGAGTTTGCAACAAAAGCTCGGGAAAAATTAAAATACTTCTATGAATATAATTTATATTATTAGAGATTTATATATTAGTTACATATTTTATATAAAACAATATAAATTGTATGTCATAATCCTGGCCAATGATGATGTAGGATCTGATCCAGTCTAAAGATGATGTAGGATCTGATCTAGGCTAAAGATGATGTAGGATCTGATCTAGGCTAAAGATGATGTAGGATCTGATCCAGGCTAAAGATGATGTAGGATCTGATCCAGGCTAAAGATGATGTAGGATCTGATCCAAGCTAAAGATGATGTAGGATCTTGTCCATGCTAAAGATGATGTACGAGCTGATCCAGGCCACCGACGAGATACTATTAAAGACTGCCAGCCCCTGTGTTATTCCGCGGGACCGGTAAGTGGGCGCGAGTGGGCGCGGGGATAACGGGAAAGTTACAGTGATCTGATATACCACAGCGGTAAAAGTTCCACAATCGACGAGATATTCGTCAAGTTGAAGAAGAATGATATAGTAGAATGCTGACATTACCTATTCTGTAATTGCCTTATAATACTATATATAATTCACTTATTGCATTCTTATTTTCCTTATTATCACCATTGTAATAATTGTTTACAATATAATCGATAGTTTATAGATGTAGGAAAAATGGAAGTAATTACTACGTAATATTCTACAAATGTATTGGAATTTAAAAGTAATTTGAACATTATTGCGTTATATATAAAATAATGATTCTTAAAAAATATTTTGTTATGTTGTGTAATGACAAAATTCAATCGTTCTTATTAAGATCCTTAGTAGGAAACAGAAAATTAATTTTTTTACTTATTTATCCCATACTTGTAATGCTCGACAGCATTATTGACTGCAATTATTAAAGTAGAGGTAGTAACAAGATAAAAGTATTAACTAATTAAACTAATTTTCGACGGCTCCTATCCATACAATGTTATTTAGAGGCAGTATTTCGTACGAAGATATCTAAAAAAAATAATTCTATTTGACTCTATACGAATATTTCTTGCACCATATATGACGCTATTTAAAAAGTGCTTGTAACATTATTTTATTTCATTCTGAACTGAACCACTTCCTGAAACATGATTCATTTATGAGTACATTGTGCGACGAGGCGAAGATCTAGCAGACGAAGTCGAAGTCGAAATCTTAAAAGAATAAGGACTCTCCGAGTCTCTTTTTTCCCGACGCTGTCCTTCATTGTGTCCGAAACTTGCGTCGCTCATTGCATAAGCAAATATCATCGGAATTATATAATTTTGGTATCATTTTCATAAAAAGAAACAAAATTCACCAAATATGTTAAGGAAAATCCTATAAAAAAGTAATGATAAATAATTAAGCTTTGTTGTTTGATTAGTAGTCTCACACCGATATACCCGATCCGACCCGTATCATGTTACAATGTTTCACTCCACTCCACGGCGACCAAAGCCCCCGAGCTTCACTTCCCTTTTCTCCGTTCGTCATCATAGAATAGTGTTTCCTGAAAATTGAATGTCTCTGGCCAGACTCGAGTTTTCGACATTTATAGCAAGCTTGCTATAATCTTATCTTATATGTCAAAATTCAGTTTTCTATTTAAAATATTTTGTTGTTAAAACTCATTAATAGTTTTAAATAGTACTTGAATATATTTAAAATGATATTGGAATATTGGAATATTACAATTTGGAATGAAGGGCCTAGCCGGACGAGATAGTCCTTCGAATTATTTAAACAGCCGTTGTGCCATTCAATTTTCGGTCCATTTTCCCCATTTACTTGCATTAATTTAATCATATAATTGCATTTAATTGAAATTGATATTTGAGATTTTTTCCCGATTTTTTGGTTCAAAATGTTAATTACACAAAGTGAAAAACACGCAAAAATTCGACAAATGCAGGTTTTTTAGAGAAATTTTTAGACTATCAACATATGTACCAGAACTTTTTTTACGACAGCTCGTAAACGACAAAGAGGGACTGAGGTACGAGGCAGCCGACACAGTTCAAAAGGCTGCGTACCGATTACACCAATGCACATAGGAAAGTTTTTTATTTTTCAATCTTTTTTACGGAATTACCAACGTATTTGTGAGATCCTTCTAATTAAAATGAGCCTAAATACGGCATAATTTGAGCCATATTTACTTATTTAAAGTGTGATAATAATGACCTAATATAGGTTATTATAATATAGGTCATTTAATATAATATATTTATAATTATAAATAATTTAGGGATGTGCGGGCCGCTCGATGTTCGGGTTCGAGTCGAGTCGGCTCGGGTCGCAGAAAGTCCGGCGGCGGCCCTTCGATTCGACTTCGAATTCGTCGGGCGGGTACGAAAAGAATCGAACAAGTTCGGGCGGACGAGTTATTGCGTTATCCGAGATTCAAATACTCTGCGTTCTTATGACATAGATAATGGTAATAATGGTTTTCTTTCTTTACTTATAACGTGATTTTTAATATACTTGGTTTTTTTATAACTACATTAGGTATATTCGCCAAACGCGTGCCTGTTCTTTATTTGTATTAAAGCTTGAATAATGCACGTTTCATGTGAAAAACTTAAAAGACAATATTTCTAGCTTTTTAACGAATTTTCTCCGAATGAACTTAGATATGTATCGATAATATCATTAAAATGTCTTTACGGAAGTTATACAATACACCTAGAAGATTACAATATGGTAAAGTATGGCAATAATTAAAAACGAAATATAAATATAAACATTATACGTATTATATTTCGTGTTTATATTTTATTCTGTATTATCTATAGGCTCTATATAATTAACTTCCCGATTTTATAGGGAAGTTATTGTAATGACCCCGAAAATCGAAAATCGATTTTTTAGCAGATCTTCACGTTTCATGGTCATTGCAGTCATTTTAGACTATTTTCAGCAAAATGTTCGTATATGTGTGTGTGTGTGTGTGTGTGTGTGTGCGCGCGTATGGCCGTTTCTATGTAATCAAATTTTTCGTTAACGTTTTCAGAAAAAGTAACAACGCGATCAGGATGATGAATGATGCAATCGATATGCCCCGCTGTAACTTAGAGCTGATTAGATTTTGGTCCATTTTGGTCAAGTAGTTTTTTAGTTTTTTTAGTTTTTTCGAAAGAAGTTCATTCAACAATGCAATTTATACGAGAGAACGGAAAGTTTCCACCGAAGAAACAAACGTAATTACACAAAAAAATTTTTTTCGATTTCTTTAAAATTTAAAAAAAAAAAATTTTTTTAAATTTTTTTTTGTACCTTACGATGATGTTTCCGCTTACAATAATCGAAAATTATCCCAATGCAAGAGTGAGTTAATCATCTCTACAGGCGAGAATACATTTTCAAAGAATATCGATGAAAGTACAAAAAAAATTTATATTACAATCTTTAAAAAAACAATCAGTTCAAAACGAATTATTAACTGAGATTAAATTGAAAATTAATATAAACTATATGATAATTATTAATAACATTGATGTTGAAAACGGATTGATTAATGGAGCACACATGCGGAATATTAAAATTTATTACTTTTCAAGAAAATACTAAAATTCCGTCTATATTGTGGTTAGATTTTCAATTGGCCAGAGTAGGAGTGAAAGTAAGAACTCGTTATCGTGATTATATGAAAAATGCACAAATATTGATCAAAATTTTACACCAATAATAAAAATATCGAATCAAGTAAATATGTCGAGTGAGGAAAAATATCAAATCACACGTAGTCAATTTCCAGTGGTTCCTGCTGAAGCGATTACGATTCATAAAAGTCAGGGACAAACATACGAGAAAGTATGTTTGGATTTTAAAAAATCAGAAAGGCGAACTTTACAAATATTGTATGTAGCACTGAGCAGAGTTTCAAAATTGAGCGCAGTTTATATATTTTGGGACAATTTAAATTAACAGTATCGAAGAAAACCAAGATCACTACTGCAAACCCGGATAATGAGGAGTTGTATCGTTTGCGAAAAACTAATTAAGACAATTTATTTTGCAACATTAGTATGCTATAACAAGGAACCAAGCGAGCAACGAGCATACGATGCTGGTTTAATGTGACGCCATATAGCAAACATTTTGATAAGTAGAAAACTATTGAATTTCCCTGAAAACGTATAATTTTCTTAAAACGTACACTTAATAATGATAATAATATACTGCAACTAACGAATCGGGAAGTTCTTTGTGTGGCTCGTGGAGAGTCACACACCAAATAAAAAAAAACATTAATAGCTATAGGTACTACTAGCCATGCGTACCACTAACCCTTTCGCAGGAGCAGTCCTATCCGCGAGCGAGCAAAGCGAGCGAGCAAAAACAACCCTACTCGCGAGCGAGCGAAGCGAGCGAGCAACAATAACCCTCTAGTTTTTTATTTTATATGATTTTATTTTAAGTTAATTTCTATTTTATTTTATATTGTATACTATATATTATCTTTTAAGAATTTGTGTAAGATTAATGATAGTTAAGTAGGTTACTTAACAGTTAATAAAAACATCACCCACTGAAAAGTTATCATAACTTATTACATACCACGTTGTAAATATTTTCTTATAATTTTTTCACGTGAAACGTGCATTATTTCAAATTTTAATACAAATAACGATCATGCACATGTCTGCCGAATATACCTAATGTACTTATATAAAAATCACATTATGGACAAGTTATGAAAGAAATACGTACCATTATTATTATTATCTATTTCATAAGAACGCACAGTTGATTCTCGGGTATCGCGATAACTCGTTCGCGCGATCTTGTTCTATTGTTTTAGAAGCCGCCCGACAAAAGTGAGTCATGAGTACACTGCGGATCTTTATGCAAAATAAAAAATGCTTGCATTGATTGCACGGCACATGAGCCAAATATAAATTGTATTCTTCTTTTAATTATCCTATTAAGCTGAAACTAATACGTTGATGTCCTTAAATATTTTTAACATGTCCACTGCTTTAAATTGAACGTGTACATTTTTGTCATACATGCATAAAATCCGCAGTCTAGTCATAAGCTTCCCGATGTGTCTGATGTATCGCGTACCCGACTCGAGCCCGATAGGCGAAAAACCAAAACAAGGTAATAAAAGTAGTGGTTTTTTCCCCCTCCCCAAGTTAGCACAGAGTCCTCGAGGTCGAAAACTGAGATTCGACACCCCAGAGTACCCCTAAATGACGTGTCAAAATTTCATTAAGTTCGGAATACTTTCCAGGTAGACGCCTTTTTTCGACCTGCCGACTGAAAATGAAAAATTGAATAACTCCAAGAAAAATGGAAAACTTAATGACTCCGAGAAAAATAAAGAACTTACTGACTCTGAGGAAAATGAAAACTTTAATAACTCTCAGTTAATAAGCTGTCTTCAATGCCTCTTAAAAATGCAATTAATCGCATGTAGGGATTGATCAGGTGTTTCTCTCTCTATATTAAAAAATATTTAAAAATCCTTTGACAAATCTGTTTTGTGGCGTCAGGATACTGCTGTCGATATTCCATCACAGTTTGTATAGTATATATTATTTCTCCACTTTGTTTCTATATAAAATTTTAATATGATCCTCCATTAGTTTAACGCCCCGTTCAGCGGTATCATTGACCACCTTCAGTCTATGTTTCAGTCAGTCTACTTATTATTCATAATAACTTCTTTTTCCGATATTTTAACTGTTTTTCTTTTGTAGATTGGAGCGTATTAATGAATTTAGTTAAGGTAGTAGAGAGACTTCCAGGATTGCAAGATATTCATTTACTCATTTCTCGATAATACAAACACGGGGTTTTTCACTAGTCAAAAACGCTAGATAAAACATCGATCTAGGGCGCTATCTGCCTCAAAAGTCCTATTTTTTCGATTACGAGGCGTAATTTTCATTATTCGGCAGCATGTAGCTATGAAAATAGCTATATGCGCAGTTGTATGCTTCCGAATAATGCAAATTACGCCCCTTAATATCTCTGTCAGTTATGTATATATAAAGAAACTCTTCAAACAAAAGTTGTAGTATATAAGGAGGTGGATATAGTATCAGAGAAAAAATTTTTTTTCAAAGTAATTATTTCAAGTTTTCAAAGTCACGGATGTTTTTTCTATCAACAACTGTTTATGCTACATACGGATTCTTAAAGAGAAAAAAGACAAATTCAACGATATATCATAACGTCTATTTATGTAAAGATTTAAAAAATTCAAAATTTTCAAATTTGCTGCGCCTCATTTTCCCATGATCCAATCGGCCCCAAAATTTTTCCAGATCATTTTCTCAACATTTGTTACAATTCTGGTTTACGGGACAAAAAAATTTCATGGTCGAAAAATAAGGTCCACCCTAATGTCCATATACGTAAATTACGAGAAGCAGTAAAGGGTGCTTAACGTCGAAGAAGAAAATCCTGGTAATTAAAACTTAATATGTACTACATTCTACGTTATTAGAATAATTGTAGTTTAATTATGATACATTTTATATCAACATTTTTTATTTACACTTAGAAACGCACTGTCTCGGAAGGAAATGGACATTCGAGAGAAGCAATAAAATTAGAGCATCATCGCGAAAAAAGATGAGTTTGCAATAACCTCAATATTTTATGAAATTCTATTATAATTATAGTTATGACTGTGTTTTTTTATTATAGGAAGACAGAAGATCAAATAAACTTGTGTATGCTAGTATAAAATCAATTTATATATATTATACAATTTATTTTATTATTTGTTTGACAACTAATAAATCTACAAATTGTTTCATAAACTAAAAAATACTTCCTGCATTTTCGTATTCTCCAATCAGTCCAAATAAATACCATCAACCTGTTCTCGATCATATACCAATTTTTATTAATGCAATTATGACAGTAACAAAAGGTTTCTATTTAAAATGAATACATATTTTGAACATAGTTTTAACATTTTTAATTTTTTGGAAGGTTAAAAAATGTAATTAAAAAAGTAATGAAAAATAAAAATTAAAAAAAAATCCTCGCTGCACGGGGACCCGAAGGCTAGCTCCAGATTGCGATTCATACGCTCGACGGCTCGACAGTCGAATTTCAGTTTCGTTTCCGTAAGCCGTAAAGCATGGCAACATGGCAAGTTCTAAAAATAGATTGTGGCTCGCACAAGCAGCGCACACGGATATAGTAAAGGTACGCTGGTGAGTGTAGCGCGCGGGCGCGTTGCTAACACGATACCAATACAGTGTCTTCTGCACCGACGAAATTCCGTCGTTGGCCTCCTGTTTCTCACTCCAGTCAGAATATATCCTAGAGGGCGTAAGAGAACACCGAAAAATTCGAGTCCCGCCAACTCCCGTAAGGCTGGCAGTCTTTAACAGTATCTCGTCGGTGTCCAGGCTAACAATAAGTACTAGACTAGGGGGCAGCACTATATGGGCACGGCCAAAACCCGGGCGTGAGCACTCTCATATACTCTCTGCTATAATTTAATTTTCCCGCCTTGAATGTGTACAAAATAAGTAAAAAGGAAGAGTTAGTGCGGCTGTGCTGCCCTCTTACAACGGCCCGATCGTTAAACCAGGCACGATCGTCCCGGATTGTGGCAACGACATCATGTGCCAAGATCCGTGTCCAGGGAACACTACGAGCCCTCACGCGCATTTGTGGCCTGGACAGAATCAAGGATTTTGGCTGTCTGGGATTTAACAGAGCTCTCTGAAACCTGGAACTGTGCTCGGAAGCGGACAAGTTATTAGGATACCGGCTAAGTAGAACATCGTGACCGGATCTAACCAAGTGCATCAGATACAAATGCCTGGAAGACAACTAAGTGATTCATCTCTGGTTCTGGTTACAATTCGGTAGGAAGTAGGAATAATGCACGACTTAATCTTCTTCAAGGTGCAATACGTCAGACTTGTTAGTATGTACTCCTTCGTCGGGAACCACGAATGTTGTCACTGTGGGTAAAGCAAAGTCGCAGACTACTTTGCAGACTGTTGGCGTCAGTCAGGAGATCGGAGGCCAGCAGCTGATTGTCAAGGTCTGTGCGATTGATCAATAAAGCATGTTTACTAGAAGACTGTATCATTTACTTGCTTCGATACGTTGATACAGGTGGTTCCATTGAACACTAGTAACCAGTTGTTACGGACAGTTGCACCGAAGGCTACGTTAATCAGTAGCGGTCAAGGGTTGCTAATCCCTGCAACCGCTATGGTGGGCGGCAACTAGTCGAAGAACACTGTAGCTATTCCAGCATCTGCGTTGAGCCAATTAGCATCCGGACAGGCAGTTCTCTCGATCAACTCGAACGTGGGAAATATCTAGTTCTACAAGCTCAGTACATCCAGCAACAGGTTCGGTATATTTCAGACAGAAAAAGAATTCTACCGGTACGAGAAGTAATTCCTAATTCCTAACACAGACATCGGACGACGCGAAGATCAAGTCCCAGCAAGCTATGCCTAGTCTTCTGGGCAGTACGCAGAACTTGCAAGCTTCGACAGGAAATTTATCTGTGGGATCCGTTATAGAAAACAAGGGCTTCCAGAGATCCTACACCAGCGTCGAGCCTAACGGCATCAGGCCGTGGAAACCATGTAATTGTACCAAGTCGCAGTGTCTTAAACTGTGAGTATACATATGTAATTGAGCTGTTGTTGTTCAATTTTGTCAACTGTACACCTGTTATTGTTCTAACTCGTCTTTCAAAAATTAAACGTCGACTCTCCGCTGGTTTGTTATGCGAATTGACAATTAAGAATCAATCCTGACGGATTATGAATGTGTTTTATGATAGATACTGCGACTGCTCCGCGAACGGGGAGTTCTGCTACATGTGCAACTGTATACCAATTGCTTCAATAATCTCGGGAACGAGGAGGACAGACAGCGAGCCATCAAGTCCTGTTTGGAACGCAACCCAAACGCGTGTCGCCCGAAGGGGAAGGTCGCGAGACCGGCGACGGCATCCGTAGACACAATAAGGGCTGTAATTGCAAGCGTAGCGGATGTTTAAAAAATTATTGTGAATGCTACGAGGTGTGTACCGTTTAGTCATAGATGCAGGACATTTTTATGAATTTTCTAAACAACTATTTCAGGCCAAGATTCCGTGTTCGGCCAATTGTAAGTGCATAGGGTGTCGCAACGTGGAGGAGCCGAATTTAGAAAAGAAATCTCTGAAGGATCTTGCAGAAGCGGCTGAAGTTAGGACAACGCAGCTGACATTGAACAAGGCGAAGTTACAGCTGTCCGAAATGGCCTCCAGACCGCCAGCTATATCTAACACGGGCGCAAAGTATGCTTTTTCGATTATAATAGCAAGTTATTCATTTTACATATTTGATACATTCTTCTTTGCAGACAACCCTTCAACTTCTTGACCGACAAAGCAGTCGAAATATCGTGCCAGTGTCTAATGGCTCAAGCCGACGAAGCGGAGCGTGACATGTCCGACGATGATACGTCTCAAAGATTGATAATCGAAGAGAATCGGTGTCTGAAGGAAATCATCGAATCGGCTCACAAAGCCGGAGCTACCTAGCAGTTACATTTCCAAGAGTTTATGGTTCGTTCGAATGTATTCGAAAGCAAGAAACTCGGACGCACTGGTTGTTGGTACTTCTTGATTTAATCGTTTGGCAGGGAACTTGCGGAGGTATTGAAATTGTTGTAAACCAAAGATAATGGTAACAATGCTGATGTACAATGCATTCGGCCGGCTGTAATTAATCTACGATTTTACTTGTAATTAGACTGCGGATCTTTACGGCTTCTGAGATGTTTAAGATATCCTACCAAGGCTGCTAGAACTTAAAAGTCGTCTTGGAACAACTGCAAATTGCATAAGCTTCCGCAAACTACTTCGCAAGCTTATCCAATGCTTTCAGATTAAGTAATAGTTTGCATAATTGCATAAAGAAGGAACAAATTGAAAATGGCATGGTTGAATGTACTGTGACATTAAAATTCGACGCAGAACGTTTTTGTACCTTTGTCGTTCATTCTCGAAGCGTTAATATTTCACAAAAGCAATTTTACATCCATTAATCTTCTGTGGTACTTTACAAATTTTCTATTAAACATCGCAAACATTTCACTTTCGAACTGCTCCGAATATCTTAAACCAATTATTTAAGAAAAGCGATTACACACGATCGAGGAGATATTAAAGCGGTAAATTAAGCAGTAGCGACGGTATAAAAACGATCTAGTATTCTTGCATTTTTACGATTTCTTTATTAAAAAACTCTTTAAATTTTATTTTCCATTCTGACACAGCGACGGTACGATTTATTTAACATTAAAGTTTCGAGAACAAAGTTTAGCAAACGTTTGGAAATTTCAGATTTTCAATATATACATTATGTTTTACACGTTTCCTTATTACTTTTATTACGATACAATGACAGACATACAATTCTTAATCAGTTATTGAGTCAATTAACAAGAGAATGGCATTGCAGCGAAGATCAATAATACAATTAATAAATCTGTTCCGTAGTGTACAGGTGCAAAAATTTATTCGTCCACCGTTAGGGCTGTGTAGGGACAAATGTAATATAGAGGTACAAATCTAAATATATGTTATATATTCTTAGAATTCGCGTACTTGAAAGTTTATTTTAAATATACAAATTGTACAGACTATGTATACAAGCTCGATCAAATGATTTCGAGAGTGAAATACTTTCACTCGCAACAAGTGAATCAAGTTGCAAAGCTACCAATGTATGTGCTATGTATAATAAATACTATTCGCATATTTCGAAATATATCTTTGTTGTACATATTTTATTTAGAAATTATTTATTTAGAAATTTATTTAAACTAGAAGAGATTTTCCTAACTGAAATGTACATACTCTTCTGTTCGATATCAGATTTCTCAAGTACAATAAATCAATAAATTATATGTTTACATTGTAACCGAGCAGCTGATTTGCATCGCAGGTTCAAAATTTCACTACTCTCTTCGGTCTTTTGCTCTCCGCTCCTTGAACTAAGCATCTACTTCCGTCCAAAGACTCTACATTGCCATCTACGATCGTATTCACCGTAATCGTATTCTCCTTCTCTTTGACCAAGTCTGGATGTCCTTTTTCAAATGTGTCATGTCACATCGCAGTAGAGTATGTCTTTATCTTGCAACACATCTATCGCTGATTTAGGCTCTCTGTATAAGCTTGCGTAGGCAAGTTTCCCTTCCGTTATGGTTTCAGTACGTGCCACGGCTTGGCTTCGTTTGGAGTTTTCTCGTTCGATGCTTTGGATCCCTTCGCTCTTGCGTATCGAATGATATTCTAGAAACAATAATACAATTTAGTGCTGTTTATTAAGAGAGTAGGTTATTGATAAACACCTATTTACTGTTTAATATGCGCGTTAATGAAACTTGTACGTATGTACCTAGAAATAGTACATAACGTATGTTAATATTCTTTAAAATGTACTGTTTGTCCGTTATTCTGTTTGAAAAATAGTAACAAGAAGAAACTTACTGTTTATTAAACACTAAGCGGATCATGAGATTATTGCAAATTCTTGGAAAAATCGATTCATCGAAAATAATAATGAAGAATGTTTGTTACGCACGAAATAATCTCACTTTCTTACACGCGATAAATATTTTTATCTCTTGCTTTTGAGCGATATTGTACATTGGCGGGAAAATACCGATATTCTACAGGATGTTCAAGGTACCCCACATTATCGAGAAGTTTACTTTATCTTTTATCTAGAATTTTAATAAATCTTGCACAATATCTCACCCTTAGACCATATATACCTATAGACCCGGCGCAGATAATTTGGCCCTCGGAAAAGATGAAAACGGTGTGACGTCACGTTCTCGAAAGATGTATAAGGGGGTAGTCTACCCTCGATTTGTAACTAGAAAGGAACTAGAATCTTACTAGATTTTGGGTCGAAAATATGGGTTTGCCTCCAGACGTTGATTGACCTTATTAGAACAAATTGTGGGCTGTGTGAGGGCTCATTCGAAAGAGGAAGGTTAGACGCAGCGCGCTTTTCTCACGAGGTTAACGAGATTATGTTTATATCTAATAATATGATGGCCCAAAGTCGAGAAAAAATCTAGGAAAAAATCCCGCAGATTTCAATGCATTTTCTGTCTCTAATAGACTTTTTTGACTTATGAGATGAGAAAAGCGCGCTGCGTTGAACCTTCCTCTTTCGAATGAGCCCTCACACAGCCCACAATTTGTTCTAATAGGGTCAATCAACGTCTGGGCGCAAACCCATATTTTCGACCCAAAATCTAGTAAGATTCTAGTAAATAGCAAATATCTAGCAAATAACTAGAATCTTACTAGAAAAATGGGTCGAAACATGGATCTGCGCCCAGACGTTGATTGACCCTATTAGAACAAATTGTGGGCTGTGTGAGGGCTCATTCGAAAGAGGAAGGTTCAACGCAGCGCGCTTTTCTCATCTCATAAGTCAAAAAAGTCTATTAGAGACAGAAAATGCATTGAAATCTGCGGGATTTTTTCCTAGATTTTTTCTCGACTTTGGGCCATCATATTATTAGATATAAACATAATCTCGTTAACCTCGTGAGAAAAGCGCGCTGCGTCTAACCTTCCTCTTTCGAATGAGCCCTCACACAGCCCACAATTTGTTCTAATAAGGTCAATCAACGTCTGGAGGCAAACCCATATTTTCGACCCAAAATCTAGTAAGATTCTAGTTCCTTTCTAGTTACAAATCGAGGGTAGACTACCCCCATAAGCTATGCTCATCGACAGTGCCTACGCTTGGCTTATGTGGAGGGTGAGGGGGATCACCGGGTGCGCCATGTACATGCACATACCCAGTACGCAGGAAGAATGGACAGGATAATTTCAAAGAATTTGACATTGTATCATGAAATTATCTATTATAAACTGTATTTGAGATACAGACGTTTATTCTGTATGTTTTATTAAGATATAAAGTAATAATAGTATTATATATATTAACTATTTTAGGAATCGCGCGATATTTGATTCTGAAGACATATTATGCAGGTTACAAAATGGTTTTTTTACATATAAATTGATCACATTTACAACATTTTAAGATAGTACTGCTAGTTTTACACAATTTACATTTACCTCGCTTGTGATTAGTTATTGCATTGCTAGACTACGGATCTTTATGCATTTACAAAAAAATTGAGTAGATGAAATTCAAATTCGTTGAAAAATTGAAAATGTCAATACATGATTTCTGCTCTATTACAATCATTCAGGGAAGAAATAACATTCAATTTAATTTCTATTTCTTGCCATCGATGTATTGCTAATTGCTACCAGCTTGCTACACAAAATTTACACGGAGCAAGTGTATGATGGCGTAGTGTCGGCGTCGGTCTGCCGTTTCAGCCATTTTGAAATTATCTTAAGACAGCTTAAAACTTATCTTGTGACGTCACACCGTCCTTTATCTTTTCCGAGTTGTACTCTCGGTTTTCCTATACACATACTATACCTATGCCGGGTCTATTGGTATATATGGTCTAAGGCTTCTGGTCACTTGAATAATTTGTTTAGGGATATTGGCGCTGCTGCACCATCTCCACTGATCTCCACCCAATCTCCACCAATCTCCACCAATCCCCACTGATCCCCATCAATCCCCACCTTAGACACGTGCCTAGCAGTGCCTAGAGAATATGATCCGACGAGGTTGGCAGCGCCGATTTCGACAAGGCAGGCGGGAGAAATCGCCATCGTTCCTCTATTGTTGCCTGATCGTCGATCGTGATCAATCGTGATAGACGTGTCTCAATAGTGTTCTCATTTCGATATTAAAGTTATTTTTACATCTTTGTGGTGGTTAACTGCAGAGTAGGCTGCATAATAATTCTGTTTTAATTCGCGGGACTCTGTAACGTACAACTGACGTGATCTTGAAATCAAAAACCACGCTGCACGTGCCCGGAAGCCGTTGCACGTTTACACGGAGACTAAACCAGAGGAAGAGGATTCTATTATGGACGTCTCCAGAGGACGAGCTCGCTGGTGTGCCATTAATTGCGTAAAGCCATCGACCTCTGGCGTTTTTACCAAATTCCTGTATCAAGTGGCCACCACGTGCGTGAGAAGCCACCGACCACCGGCGCCTTGACGTATTTATATCAGCGTGTTGCCGGTTTTGCGCTCGTTCCAGCTATGCATGCGCCAACAGGTATGATTCTGTCTATGCAAAAATTCGCGTCATTATTGTAAATGTTCGTGATGTCCGTGCGGTACCTCGTTGCGAAAATATCGACGAAACCACGATCGTGTTTTGGTTGATTCAACCGTAATCGTGACCGTCGCGAGGAAGTGTTTCTGCCGTGTCTTTCGGTACGTAAACAAGTGACTCTTGAAACACGACACAAAGTTATGTTGCTCGAGTACCTATTTACTAGAGATCGTGGTTTTGTACGTGTACTATTTCACGTGTATTTCACTATTTATGTACACGTATTTACAGTGATTCGGATTAATATTCGGACGTACTAAAAAAGGCGATAACTTTTTTAATATTGTTCTATACGATTTCAACTTTTTTTGGGAAGCTAGAGCAATTAGTTCACTACAGGATGTGAAAAAAAATTTTTTCAAAAATTGCAATTGTTCGGAACAGTAGAAATTGTAATACTAAAAGTTGTATTTTACAACTTTTTTATGTGGGCCTATACTGAAAATTTAAAAATTACGTTTTGCAGATCCGTGTCAATTATATGCACTGTGAAAGTTTCGAAAACGACAGGCATTGAAAGATGTAAGAATCCGTAGATTTATAGTAGTTAGAGGCCGAAAATGTGAAAATCTGAAATTACTACCATCTTTAAATCTGTTTGTAGCTCATTGCAACGTCGATCAATTTTCACGAAATTTTCAGAATATGTTTAGGTAATTGTGCATAAAAGGTCCCACCTCACCGATTTTGATAAAATTTAAATATGTTGTAAAACTCAACATTCTGAACAACTTTTTCCTATACATGTAACCGCCGCTCAGCCTTAGTTTTTGAGAGATTTGCGAAAAACGGCAGCTACTAAATACTACATTGAATTTTGCCTATACCTGCACGCCCGTGTCGTGCGTATGCGTTAGCATGATGCGACCACTCGTCAACTGTTTCTGCAGACATATCACTATATACGATCGTCGAATGATCTATATACCGCGTGAACTTTTTAAATCATATGATGATGAAGAATGAGTACATATTATATTACGACGACACCACACACACCCACCCAGTGCTTAACACGCACCCACTGTTTCTAAATTATACTCTAGATTCTTACGTATTTTCACGTGCTGATTACGCATATGATATTGAAAATTTGCACAAATGTTAATTTCTTAACGGAAACCTCCTTTTTAGAAACATTGGTTGCGTGTTAAGCACTGGGTGGGTGTATGTGGTGTTGTCGCTTCTCATCTCCACTATGTCTTTACAAACACAAAATAAACAGATGCAAGTACTTTTCTATATGTATAATTACCCTGTGATCATACATACATAGACTGAGCTTTCAATTTTCAAAGACATTTCTTGGATTCTTGGGTTCCATCTGTTTATTTTGTGTTTGTAAAGACATAGTGGAGATGAGAAGCGACAACACCACACACACCCACCCAGTGCTTAACACGCACCCAATGTTTCTAAAAAGGAGGTTTCCGTTAAGAAATTAACATTTGTGCAAATTTTCAATATCATATTCGTAATCAGCACGTGAAAATACGTAAGAATCTAGAGTATAATTTAGAAACAGTGGGTGCGTGTTAAGCACTGGGTGGGTGTGTGTGGTGTCGTCGTAATATAATATGTACTCATTCTTCATCATCATATGATTTAAAAAGTTCACGCGGTATATAGATCGTTCGACGATCGTAGTGATTAGGAGTGCGCGGGTTCCCGCATATACGGGTTCGGGTCGAGCCGGAGAAAGTCGAGCGAGCTCGAGCGAGTACTCGAGACATCTGAATGTTCGAGTAGCTTGATCGCATCGAGTAGCGTGATCGCATCGGGTAGCTTGATCGCATCGGGTAGCTTGATCGCATCGGGTAGCTTGATCGTCACGGATAGCCGGATACATTCGGATTACATTATTACATAGATTAGCCAAACTCGGACGCGATCTTTTTATACTCGTGATTAAATTTGATTTCGGTTTCGGCTATGATTCTGATGATTTCGATGATTTTTTATAATGTTATACAAATCAACATTTTGAACAAATAATTACAAAAATTTGTATTATTATGTATTATTAAAGTATTATCTATTATTATTCTTTATTTGAACAATTTTTTAAATAAGTAATCTTTTATAATATTTTTACAAGAACGCTAACAGTCGAATGATTTTAATGGCTTTGTTCACGCGACAGAAACGTGCAATTTCCGCACGTCGTTTGTTTTAGCCTTTCCTTTGTTTTGACGGTTAAAACGACTTTGTTGCATTTCAGATTATTGAGATACAGCTAATGTCCGATACTAGGTGCTGTCCGGGGCTAGGGTAACTCCCCCTATATAAATATATATATATATATATATGTATATATATATATATATTACAGATATTTATTTATTTAAATAATCGTTTTGACAATAAATTCTTATTCAAACAATAATTAAAATAATGTAAAATAAACAAGTTTCTATACATTATAAAAATTTATTTATTTAAAAATTGTTTAAATAAATAATAATAAATAGCTATATAAATAATAAGTATACAAACGGATTTGTATACATTATATTTTGCAGCATAAAAATTTATTTAAATAATTGTTTAAATAATAAATACGTATTTAAATAATGAGTATATAAATAAAATTGTAAATATTACAAAAGATTACTTATTTAAAAAATTGTTCAAATAAAGAATAATAATAGATAATACTTTAATAATACATAATAATACAAATTTTTGTAATTATTTGTTCAAAATGTTAATTTGTATAACATTATAAAAAATCATCGAAATCATCAGAACCAAAGCCGAAACCGAAATCCACAACCGAAATATATATATATATTGTATATTTCGTCTTATAAAACCGAGTACATAATTTAGGACCGCATTAGTGCGAATTACGAATCGTATGTTTAATCACGAGTATAAAAAGATCGCGTCCGAGTTTGGCTAATCTATGTAATAATGTAATCCGAATGTCTCCGGCTATCCGTGACGATCAAGCATCCGACGCGATCAAGCTACCCGATGCGATCAAGCTACCCGATGCGATCAAGCTACTCGAACATTCAGATGTCTCGAGTACTCGCTCGAGCTCGCTCGACTTTCTCCGGCTCGACTCGACTGTCGGGTTCCCGTAAATTTCGGGAACCCGCGCACTCCTAGTAGTGATATATCTGTAGAAACAGTTGACGAGCGGTCGCATCATGCTGAAGCATACGCGCAGCACGGGCGTGCACGTATAGGCAAAATTAAATGTAGTAGTAGCTGCAGTTTTTCGCAAATCTCTCAAAAACTAAGGCTGAGCGGCGGTTACATGTATAGGAAAAAGTTGTTCAGAATCTTCACCCTGACAACATATTAAAAAATCATCGAAATCGGTGAGGTGGGACCTTTTATGCACAATTACCTATGTTTAATTGACACAGATCTAGGAAACGTATTTTTTAAATTTTCTATATAGACCCACGTAAAAAAATGGTAAAATACAACTTTTAGTATTACAATTTCTACTGTTCCGAACAATTGCAATTTTTGAAAATTTTTTTTCGCATCCTGTAGTAAACTAATTGCTCTAGCTTCCCAAAAAAAGTTTAAATCGTATAGTACAATATTAAAAAAGTTATAGCCTTCTTTAGAGCGGCACAGCCTACTCTAGTACTAGCCGTGCTGAACAACGTGGCAACACCGCTTTGTTTACAGATCGGGAGTCCCGATTTTCAATACTGGGAGTCTTGTGCTTGGGATTATAATTAACGCTTTTTTCATAGAAAATTATGTTAAAATACATAGTTCGTTGTTGATTATGTTTAAACAATGTGTAAATATTCTTACTATGGTAAGTAGAAGTGATATTAAAGCATATTAGTATTTATAAATGCGGTATACATTTTGTGGACTCTCGGAATAGTTTGGTGTTGTGATACATAATATGTGAAATATTTCCAGTGGTTTTAAGAAAATAGAAACATGAAGCAATGGGAAATCATCTTTGAACTAAAATGCAACATTTGAAAATGAATGAAGGAATATATAAGTCAATAGAAGCCTGAAATAGACGAAATTATTGTGACGAAGTCGAAGAGGTTAAGTGACTGCGTGTATACGTCAAAAAGGTTGGGTAAACCGTTACTGAAGAGAAAAGTTGTGCAGGTAATATATTATATTTATTATAATATCGTCTTATAAAGGATAATTTTATAATTGTTGTAAATTTCCTCACCACCCTAGGGGTATTATTGTGGCGCGTTACCTTTTTTTTATCATAATGGGTGGTTCGCCAATAGCCATATCATCCCATTTTACAAAATAAAATACATTTTTTTAAATAGAAAGAAAATACAAATGAAAAAACATCAATTTTATAATAGATAACAATGAATAAAATAATCTCGATGATGATTCTATATTATATGTGATAATATCTTCGTAGATATTATTTTTAGAAAACAAAAAAATAACTTTTCACATATAAACACAAAAATAAAATATTAAAGTTTTCAACAATAATAAATAATTTTTAATATTAATAACAATATACTTAATATACAAATATACTTCTCTGCTTTTTCTTGAAATACTGCTAATACTACCTTGAGAATCCTGTAACATATATACACTAACATTAATAAAAATTGTTATTAATAATAAAAAAATATAAAAAGAAAATAAATAAACTAAGACAAATAAAAAACTCTGTTGATGCATTAACTAACACATATTAGAAAGAATAAGTTAAATATATCAAAATTAATGCTTTAAAAAAAGTTGAATTAAAAAAAAAATAATTGAAAATTTATGTTCTATTGAAAGTTTTTATTTTACGATATTTAGAAATGGTATGTGCATTCATTTCTAATTGACTATTATTTATAGTTTTAACGTAATCATTGAGTAAAATATTTGAAAAAATTGATAATAATCTAAACAAAATACTGTGATAATCTTTACCACAAATGCATCTATCTAAAAATGCTAAATGGTATATATCTGATTGTATACTAATATATGTTAATTTACATAAAATATGTTTATGATTTTCAGATATTAGAAAATCTGATTCCAAATTAGGAACATTTATTATGGCCTCCATTATTGCACACATGTGAGTAAAAACATTTATTACATCTTCTGTAGGAGTGGAAAGACCACCCCTTTGTAAATGATCAAAATATACATTATTTACAGTTGTTCCTTTATCCTCCACAATTAATAATTTGCATATATCACAATTTAATTTTTTTGCAACAGAATGGGACCCATAACCGGATATATAAATCTTAATGGAATCATCAACAATACAAGTGGATAAATAATCAGTGTCAAAAATTTCTGAAAAACCGCTGACATCAACAGGAGCATCACGAAGATCGTTACCATCGTCGTCGTCGTTGCAAATTTGGAATTTATTTTTTATATCAGCAAAAGAAAACGAACTTGCCGATTTTGAAAATATACGTTTTAATCTAATCTTTTTTTCGGCATGAATTGCTTCATCATATGATACGTGGTAATTACAACCAGACAAAAGTCTATAATTTCCGAACCGCTTTTCTAATTTCTCAGTTGTGAATTTACCAGCTAGAAGATAAGATATATCAAAATTTTTAAAACAGTACTCTGTAAGTAGCAAAAGAACCGTAGTACTTTGTTGTAAAGCTTTAAAAGTATCTAACGTTAAATGACCATTTGTCTCTGAATTTTTCCAAGAATTTAAAAATGTTAGAAATTTTTTTAAAAATTGACATCTAAAATCATTAAAATCTAAAATCGGTTTACAAAATTCGTTTCGTTTCCTGTTGCCTTTTACATTACTAGTATTGTTCACAATGTCCCACCAGTTGCGAAAAATTTCTAAAAAATGTGCTGTATCTAGATAATTAAAATCTTTCATAGCTGCTATTGTAGAATGATGAAATAAGTTATCTACAAGAAAAACCTTTTGGCGATCAAAATTGTTAGAATATAATGATTTATAATTTAATTTATAAGCTTTCTTAACTATTAAATTTTTTTCATAATCGTAAACTAAACGTACATCATTAAATTTAGCCAATTTTAGTTCTTTAGATTCGAAATCAGGGAAAGTGAAAGTTTTATTTAAATTCTTTAAATTCAACCAATTATTTCTAATATTTTTCATTATATGAACAAAATCAAAACATAAAAAGATAGTTTTATCTGATTGTGCAGGATTAGGAAAACTGATACCATTATCCGATAACACTGTCCAACAAATTTCAACTTTTTTTGTGATTTCAATATACTGTTGGGTCCTTCTTATAGAGTTTTTTGCGCTAATTCCGAATCTGGTTTTAATTTTTTTCCTATACGTCCAGTTTTTGAAAATCATGGCTTTGAAAAAAAAAACATATTTTTCAACTTTAAACAAATATTGTGATGTTATTATAAAAGATATTGAATTGTTGTTTACAGCAAACGATTCTGTAGACTTTCCCGAATACAGTGATATCCAATATTAATACATTATGATTGTTTAAACATGTTTAAACAATGATTAAAGACGGAGATGCACCACTTTTGCACCAATTTTTGCGGATATTTTCGAATTTATCTCAAAAAATAAGGGTCCAGCGAAAAATTGAACTATACCACGCGAAAGAGCAGACTTTTATCTTGAGAAACCCCCCTGTGAAGTTTGCATGGTCGACGTTTTTACCGAACCAGAAAGCAAAATATCTTCGCCCGACATGCGTTGACGCCAGTGGTGCTCTTCCACTAGCGCGGTCGTTCGTCAGGATACGGCGCGGCGCGCTGCGGTAAAACGGCGCGTGGCTATAAGCGCGCAATTGTCAGCTTACTTAAATGTAATATTTTATTAAATGTTATATTATTGTTATTTATTATTTATTAGTATATTTATTCTGTATAAATTATTTTATGTATTTTTTAATGTTAGTCTCCCGTTTATAGTATATTTAATACAAAAAATACCTTTTGTAACAAAAAAATAATTTATTCACACACTACACTATTACCCCATTTACAATGCTAATATATATGTGTACACTATTCAGATATAATACACTACTAAAATACATATATTATATACACAACAACTAAAATACTATAAATAACTATAAATGTTTTTTATGAAGTTTTATACGTAGCAATGCAGATTTGAAATGCTTGACACGACTGATTTCAACAAACACAAAGCCGAAACTGAACTCTGGCATCAGTTTTCTTAAGAACCAACACGATATTTTGAAATAAATGACGGTCTACGGACAACGGAATACATACAATGTAAGGAAAGTCTGCAATGCGGTGACTGAAAAATTTTATTTTCAGTAATTGTCGTCTTATCTATGTATTGTAATTATAGTGCCAATGAACACTCGAGATTCTTCCGAGTAAAATAAGTCCAAACACAATATAAACGGGACTATTTTTATTGGCTTAAATACATAATTAAAATAGTTTGCTCCATATTAAATCGATATAGTGTAGTGTGTGAATAAATTATTTTTTTGTTACAAAAGGTATTTTTTGTATTAAATATACTATAAACGAGAGACTAACATTAAAAAATACATAAAATAATTTATACAGAATAAATATACTAATAAATAATAAATAACAATAATATAACATTTAATAAAATATTACATTTAAGTAAGCTGACATAATTGCGCGCTTATAGCCACGCGCCGTTTCACCGCAGCGCGCCGCGCCGTATCACGACGAACGACCGCGCTAGTGGAAGAGCACCACTGGCGTCAACGCATGTCGGGCGAAGATATTTTGCTTTCTGGTTCGGTAAAAATGTCGACCATGCAAACTTCACAGGGGGGTTTCTCAAGATAAAAGTCTGCTCTTTCGCGTGGTATAGTTCAATTTTTCGCTGGACCCTTATTTTTTGAGATAAATTCGAAAATATCCGCAAAAATTGGTGCAAAAGTGGTGCATCTCCGTCTTTAATCATTGTTTAAACATGTTTAAACAATCATAATGTATTAATATTGGATATCACTGTATTCGGGAAAGTCTACAGAAGCTTTTGCTGTAAACAACAATTCAATATCTTTTATAATAACATCGCAATATTTGTTTAAAGTTGAAAAATATGTCTTTTTTTAAAACTCCATTTTCTCAAAAACTGGACATATAGGGAAAAAATTAAAACCAGATTCGGAATCAGCGCAAAAAACTCTATAAGAAGGACCCAACAGTATATTGAAATCAAATTTGGTGTTGGACAGTGTAATTTATTAAACATATTTCTATTTATTCTATGATTGTCTGTTACTATACATATGACCTCGAAACCACAATTTTGAATAGATAATATAATTTCACGAACAATCGGTAACATTTCATCTCCGGTAATGTTAAAAACGGGTAATAATTTAATAATTTCAGAAAAATTTCCAAAAGCTGAACTTATCATGAAAGCTAAAATGGTTTTTGCTAATTCATTAGAATTCGAAGCACAACCAGCAAGTTTATTTGATCTATATTGTAATTTTGAAGCTATGTAAATTTCATCAATTAATAAAATCACTACTTTTTCTCTTGCTGTTAAATTTGAAGATATATTAATGAGATAATGTTGATTTTTTTTATCGTTATCGGGTGTTACGTTCATGCTGGATGAAAGTTGTTGCAAATATCGTTTATGAGGTAATATAAAAAAACTTCTCAATAAATTGTATGCAGCCGAAGATTGGCTATATAATGAAAAGGCCATAATAATTGTGCATGAACTATATCTATTTTTTTTTATTTTTTATTTGTCTTATCTGGTCTATTATTATTTCAAGATTTTTCGTATAAGCAAATTCAGCTGATTCTGAAATAATATATGCCTTATTGAGTTCTTCTAGAGACCTCTCAAGATGTTTCTCAATAAGACATATATCAGTGCTAGAAGGTGTACAGGAGATAATATCATGTCTAGTTAATAAATTCTGAATTTGTGACCATCGAGATAGTTTTTGGTCAATAGGTAATACCCACTTTAAATCATGAAATAATAATTCATTACCATCTTGAAAAACTTGTAATTTCATGTCATCATTAATCACAATCTGTGTTTTAAGTACCAAGAAATCAGATGTATCACTACATACAAGCATGCAAAAATAAATTTTTGAATTTGTTATTTTGATACTCCAATGGTTCGAAATTACAAGCTTTTCTTTATAATTGTTTATCAAATTTAAGAAACCACTAATTAGATCAGAATCAATAAACTCTAACTAAATTTTCATGGTTTTCAATTATTCTTTCCCTGCGCTCTATAGGATCTTTTCTTTGTGGTAGCACATGTTTTGATGGCGAATTGGAAAAAATGGAAGGTATTGCATTTTCCATAAGTCTTGGACATCTGAACAAAACATTCTCCAGTACACCGTTAGGAGATGGGATATTCTGATACCTTTGGATATCAGTTTCTGCAAAGTGCAGACTACAAACTGCAGAATATTTTGTCGGTGTCCAATTTTTACGGGGAATAGCAGCCATCCATTTTTTCCGCAATTGCTCATCTTTGGGGAATTTAAATATAGAAATATAATTATTTTCTTTAAGAGTAGTATCATAATTTCCCTTACAATTGGGGACACAACAACGCCGTGGCATTATTAACTAATAAATAAGGTATAAAACTTTTGAAAAGAACTATGTAAAACAAATTTTCGGAGAACTCTGTACGTATATGATTTTGTAAAAATTTAGATGCTATACTATTAAAATGTTATTGAAATGCATTGAAAGAACAATAGATTGTATTAATTAAATGTGCTACACACAAAGATAAAGACCTAAAAAGTTAATAAAGAATACTTAGCTCCATTATTGCACGATGTGTACTACACAATGTGTACTACACACTGATGAGAACATTTGAAAACTACGCGGGAAACTGAGAGGCCGGTAGGGGAGATTGAGAGTCTGATTCAGTGGGTTGGGTTAGGTATATTGGTATATATATATCAATCGGACTCCCGCGTTGTTGCCATTTTTACCTTCAGCACGGCTAGTACTAGAGTAGGCTGTGAGAGCGGTCTTAAACTTTTGTCCGCCACTGTATATTTAAATACACATGTACAGGCTTGCCATATTCCGCGCGGTACCAGGCCCCTTACCGCTGCGCCCCTCGCCCACCTGCTGGGCTAAGCCCAAAGCCCAAAACCCGCCTGGGGCACTGGCGAGGAGTGGGGCAAGCCAGGCGGGTTTAGCCCAGCAGATGGGCGAGGGGCGCAGCAGTAAGGGGCCTGGTACCGCGCGGAATATGGCAAGCCTGCACATGTAATAAGGAGGTAGACTCCTTTTTCCAGGATTGCAAGGGTGCGGGATTCGCCTTCTCATTTCTCGATACTGTAAACACGGGGTTTTTCAGTAGTCAAAGACGCTAGATAAAAGATCGATCTAGTCGACTATCTATCTATCGAATAATGCAAATTGCGCCTCGTAAACGAAAAAATAGGACTTTTATCTAACGTTTTCGACTACTGAAAAACCCCGTGTTTGTATTATCGAGAAATGAGAAGGTGAATCCCGCACCCTTGCAATCCTGGGGACGAGTCTACCGCTTTAATGTATCCTCATTTTAATTCGTATAATTTTTAGAACATTAATATTAATATTAATTTATGTATCGAGACTATGGTTTCATAAATTCCGCGGTTGTTGGAACAATAATAAATTTAAACACATCATTTTTATTCACAAAGTTTATTCAATAAATTGTCGGTTTTGATACAAAAACACTAACATATGTATTTACGTTTTCTGGTAACAGTCGATTTCTTTCGGAAGTTACTATATTCCCAGCAATTGAGAAACATCTTTCGGATGCAACTGACGTTGCTGGTACATATGTTTAAATATTTCATTGCAAGCTCTGCAATTCTCGGATATTTAGTTCTCCGCGTTTTCCACCATCAAAAGCATCTGAATCAAATTTTAATTGCGGTTCGGCCATATACGTGTCGGATTCGATGCTTAGGTCACTCATTTCATTCGCTTCGTCATATATAAATTGCAAAGCACTTGTTTGGAACGGTGTTTCTTTTATGTTTGATGCACATGGAGGCAAAGCTTCAAGTAAACTTCTTACTTTTGAACGAATTACAGATCTTGCTTGCATTGGCTCGTGGTCCAGATCTTTGTATGTATGTACCTTGGATCAAGAAGGCACGAAATATGCCTCAGAGTTACAAAGTTTGCTTAAATTTGTAACGAGTCCGAATCCTCGTCACAACCGGATCTCTCCCTCGTTGCTGAATGGCTCGCCGAGCCAGGGTTCGCGGCGAGGGAAGCGGACGGGAGACGGTAGTTCGGGCGAGGTGTGAAATAAACAGAACACGCGACGTAACTTTTACGTCTCACAGGGCCGCGGGTCGCGAAGATTTCCGATAACGTTCGCGGGTGCACGCACGCGGATTCGCGGTTCGCGGATCTGTCGGTCGACGACGGAAAACGGCCCGTCGCGGCAGGTACGGATTTTCCGCGACGGCTCGTCGACTTACTCGGATACGGGAACCGGCGGCTCGCGGCAACAGGTATTCGGGATCGGTCAGGACGGTTCGTGGGAACGGTGACGGGAACTTCGGCGCGAAGTTAAACGGATTCGTTCGACGGCACGTTGAACGAACGAGGATACAACGGCGCGTTGCAAAAGGTGTCTCGACGGCACGTGGAGACGGCGACGGGAACTTCGGTGCGAAGTTAACGGGTTCGTTCGACGGCACGTGGAACGGGCAAGGATACAACGGCGCGTTGCAAAAGGTGCCTTGACGGCGCGTGGAGACGGCGACGGGAACTTCGGCGCGAAGTTAACGGATTCGTTCGACGGCACGTGGAACGGGCGAGGATACAACGGCGCGTTGCAAAAGGTGTCTCGACGGCACGTGGAGACTGCGACGGGAACTTCGGCGCGAAGTTAACGGATTCGTTCGACGGCACGTGGAACGGGCGAGGATACAACGGCGCGTTGCAAAAGGTGTCTCGACGGCACGTGGAGACGGCGACGGGAACTTCGGCGCGAAGTTAACGGATTCGTTCGACGGCACGTGGAACGGGCGAGGATACAACGGCGCGTTGCAAAAGGTGTCTCGACGGCACGTGGAGACGGCGACGGGAACTTCGGCGCGAAGTTGAACGGAAGATTCGTTCGACGGCACGTGGAACGGGCGAGGATACAACGGCGCGTTGCAAAAGGTGTCTCGACGGCACGTGGAGACGGCGACGGGAACTTCGGCGCGAAGTTGAACGGAAGATTCGTTCGACGGCACGTTGAACGGACGGGGATACAACGGCGCGTTGCACGGGGAACAGGAACGGTCGGGATCAGGGTCTTGACGGCTCGTCAGGGTAAGGCGCTTACCAGGGTTCCAGTCGATCAAGCGGCTCGCCTGCTGGACTCGGAAAGAGAGCGTGTCGCCTTCCGCGTTGCCTCTTATAGGCAAATTCGGTGATTACCGCGGGGTGCGCGGGTTGCGGTATGTATGCGGCGTCTGTCTCCAGGCGCGAAAACGCGGGAAGGTGCGTAGCGATGTGTCGCGCCTGGTTACGAGGCGTGAAATCGCGCGTTACGGGTTCGGTTTCGGTCGGGATCGTTCGGCGTGCTTCGGCAATATGCGAGTCTTCGCGTTAGTAGCAGAGCTGTACTGAGCCCGCTGTACAGGTCTGCTACACCCCCCTCCCTCTTCGGGGCGACGACCGAGCGGCAGTGAGACCATTTATTGAGAAAATGAAAATTACATAATATCTACTTATAAACTACCGCAGTCTTAGCCTAGGGTATGGGGTCAGGTTAGACAATACACACAGGAAATCCGGGATAAACGGCACGTTTATTTCGCCCCCAAGCGGAGGCTCTCACCCGACTGATACCTTTGGTATCGTATAATACATTCGGTATTCGGTAAACCTGTATCACGAGGTCTCACATTTATCATTGTCAGTCGGCTAACAACAATTTTGCCAAGCCGGCTCGGGCGTGGCGGTCAGTCTTATGACTCGCTTGTGAACACAAAATGAACACAGAGACGGAGGAGACAACAAGAAAAATAATACTTATTGCAGCATGCGCGCCTAGAGGAACAAAAGAAACAAAACGAGTCGTTGCAGCTTGCGCGCGGCGAAAACAGGCTGAGTACGAGGGGGACTAAAAAAAAATAAAAATAACATGCCACTTCTACTCGGTGTAGCTGTATGCTACTAATATCACGGTGCCTACGAGCTATCTATGTATATTCGTACAAAATAGACTTAACCCTATCGTAACCGGTATCACCTATCTGTAACAAAATAACGGGGTTGAACCGGTCACGTGTAAATATGTTCAAGCTAACCTACTCGGGCTTACAGCTAGTAAAAAACGCGGTTGATTTTAGCGGGGTGCCCTCGGCGCGAGGGCGATCGCGGCGCGCGATCTTTAGTGTGGTGCGATGGCATCCCGTCGCTTGCACCGTCGTAGGTGGCCGTTCCTCTTGAAGAAGAGGATCCACCTCTCTTCCGGGGTGGATGCCCGGTACTGCCCCGTTTTGACGTAATACCCGGGTACTTCTACTCGACGACCCGTCGGCAGCTGGTACCACGCGGTGGTACCAGGTACGGGCTTTCCCTTGTATGGCAAGGACGGTGGTGCGCCGGGGAGGCGCTCCCCGGTCGGTACTGGTCGGCCTCCGTTGCCGGGCTGTTCCGTCCAGGCCTGTATGGACGGCTGCTGTCGCGGTGCATCCTGTCTGAACGGTGTTGACAGCTTCGGGGGGGTGGCTTTGACGGCCACTGACGGCCCTGGTGGTGCGTTGGCCTGACTCACCCCAAATACGGTGACTGGCGGCCGTGGTGCCACCGTCTCTGGTGCTGGTTTCCTCGTTACCGGAGGTGCGGGTACCGTGGCGTCTGGTCCGGTCAAGTCCACGAGCAGGAGCGGTTTGGTGCCTTGGGGCGTCGTGGGTTGCCCCTGGCGCGGCCCCTTCGTTCGTTGGCGGCCTGTCTTCGTCGGCGGTGCGATTACGCCGTCCCACCAGGTCGGGGGTTCGGTTGGTTTCCCTGAGCACGGGACTGGGTCGAACGGCCCCGCCGTCGTGTGCTCGGTAACACCTGATGGTCCGGGGACGGTGGTCGGAGGGCTGGTGATAGCCGGACTGTGCTTCCTCGCGGCTTCCTCTAGTTCGGCCTTGCGTTTGAGTAGGGCCGGGAGCCACGTTACCGGTCGTACGGACCGTACTCGCGGGCCGCTACGGCGGTAAGGCGACGGTCCCGCTGGCCTCGGGGGTTGCGCTGCGGGTGGTTGGGTTGCCACCCCGAGGTGCTCTGGTTGTTCGACGACTGGCTCGGCACTGGGTTGCCCCACTGTTGGCGGTGTCGATGTTGCGGTGGTTGCGGTGTCTCCGGTCGGCTCGACCGGTGAGGCCTCCAAGTCAGTTAACTGGAATGTCGGCGTTCGGGGCATCTCGTCCGTGTTCGGCTCCTCCAGCAGGTCTGCTAGCTCTTGGACCCAGGGCTCCATGTTGTTCTGCCGCTTTGCTTCTATTGTGTACTTTTGGTTACAACAAGAAATGCTCGGGATTAGTTTACGGGGTCGGCCTCGGCGACGAGGGGCTGGTACGTTGGCGGGGGTATCGGGTGGAGGAGACGTGCCGCTCGGTTCCGTATTATTCCCAGCGTGGGTCGCGGCTCGCGTTTCGGAGTCCGGTTCTACCGCAGGTTTTAAATCCTGGACATGAATATGGCGTGTCCACTTTCGGTTATCGCCCCGTAAATCGACAATGACCGGAGACACGATTTTTCCCACGGTGTACGGACCGCTGTACTTGGGCGCGAGCTTCGCGTTGATTCCGGCAGCTTTGTCCGACAGCGTATGTTCGCGTTTCCAGACGCGTTCTCCGACGGCTGGGCGCCAGTCGCGGTGTCGAAGGTTGTAGTACTTTGCTTGCCGTCCGAATGCACGTGCTAAATGCAATTTCGCGAGCTCCTGCGCGTCCCGTAGATTCTTCCAACGTTGTTTCGGTGCCTCGTTCGGATCTTCGGTCGGTGATTGTCCCGGTGCTCGGAGTTCTCTTCCCTGGTTGAGATACGCCGGACTGTACCCGGTCGACTCATGCCAGGCGGTGTTGACGGCAAAGCGAGCTTCTTCAATTCTCTCGTCCCACTGGTTGTGCCGGGCGCCGGTGTATTGGGCGAGCATCGTCTTTACAACCCTGTTGGCTCGTTCAACCGGGTTGCAGTGGGGCGAGTACGGCGGTGTCTTCCGGTGGACGGTTCCGGCGGCCTCGAGCAGGGCGGTGAACGGTCCCCCGATGAACTGGCGACCGTTGTCGGTGATGACCACCTCAGGGGCCCCGTGACGGAGAATGACTTCCCTCTGGATTGCGGCGGTGACGGCGGCGCTGGTGGCCTTTCGGAGCGGTACAAGCTCCACCCACTTGGTGAAGCGGTCGAGGGCGACCAGCAGCCAGCTGTTCCCCTGGCGTGACCTTGGCAGTGGTCCGACGAGGTCGATGGACACCGTATGCCATGGTCTGGTGCCTGGATTGGCATGGAGATGCCCCGCGGGTTGCTGCGGTGGTGACTTGTACCGCTGGCAGCTGGCACAGCTGCGAACGTATCGGGCGGTTTCCCGAAACATTCCGGGCCAGTAGAATCGTTGTGCCAGTCGAACGATGGTCTTCGCGACCCCCAGATGTCCGGCGGTGGGGTCGTCGTGATATTTTCGGAGTATTCTTTCTCGTTCGTCGGTGGGCACGCAGATCTTCCAGGCGTTTCCCGGCTCGGGCTCGTTATAATCGAGCTGGTGCGGTACGTGGCGTTGCAGCTTTCCGTCCTGGATTCGGAAGTCGGTGACGGACAACGGATTGTTCTGGACGGCCTCGAATTTCTTCTGATACCATGTGTCGGGGCGCTGTTTCGGTCGGAGCAGGTTAACGCCCACCGTGGGTGCGTTACGGGACAGCGCGTCCGCCACGTGGTTCAACTTTCCGGGCCGGTATCGGACGTCAAAATCGTACTGCTGTAGCTCGAGTGCCCATCTTGCCAGGCGTCCGGTCGGGTTCTCGATTTGGCGGAGCCATCGGAGTGCCTGATGATCGGTGACTACGGTGAAGTGGTAGCCTTCGAGGTACGGCTTCATTTTCCGTATTCCCCATATGACGGCGAGGCACTCCTTTTCTGTGGCGCTGTACTTCCGCTCGGTGGTGCTCAGCGTGTGACTGGCGTAGGCAATGACGTGCTCATCGTTCTCCGGACCTTGCGTGAGCACGATTCCCAGGCCGCTGTCACTGGCGTCCGTCTGGAGCGTGAACGGCTGCGTGAAATCCGGACAAGCGAGAACCGGCGCGGCCACAAGCTTTTCCTTCATTGTCCGGAACGCAGTTTCTTCTTCCTCGGTCCACCTCCACTTGGCATTCTTCCTGGCGAGCCTCGTCAGGGGTTCCATGATCTCGGCAAAATTCGGCACGAATCGCCGATACCATGCAGCCATGCCGTGAAATCGTCGAACATCTCGAATCGTTTTCGGAGCAGCCAGCTGTGCTATTGCGCTCGTCTTCTCGGGATCGGTCCGGATTCCTTGCTGATCCACGATGTGGCCGAGGTAGCGGAGGCTGTCGACGCAGAATCTGCATTTCTCTGGATTAAGACGCAGGCCGGCGGCGCGGAGACGGCGAAAGACCTCGCGTAGGTGGCGACGGTGTTCGCTGAGGCTCCGGCTGACGATGATGATGTCGTCGAGATACGCAAACGCGTTCGGCTCCATCTCTGGCCCGATGATTTGGTCCAGGAGTCGTTGGAACGTGGCGGGTGCCGAGTGGAGGCCGAACGGCATTACCGTGAACTGAAATAGTCCTCTTCCGGTCACGGTGAAGGCGGTGAGTGGTCGACTGGCTGCTTCTAACGGGACCTGCCAATATCCGTTCTTTAAATCCAACGTTGTTAAGAACTTGGCCCCTCGCAATTTGTCGAGGGTGGCCTGGATATGTGGCAGCGGGTATGCGTCCTTCTCGGAACGGTCGTTCAGGCGGCGGAAGTCGACGCAGAAGCGTGGTTTGCCGTCTTTCTTCTTGACGACGACCACTGGCGAGCTCCACGGGCTGCTGGATCGCTCGATGACTCCGTCTCGCAGCATTTTGTCGACTTCTTCGTCGATCACGGCTTGCATCACCGGATTGCGGGGCCGGTATCGTTGCTTGAGCGGCGTCTCATTGAGCAACTTTATCCGGTGGTGCACTAGCGTGGTGCGTCCGGCCGTGGAGGAGAATTTCGCCAGCTCCTGCTCCAAAAATTTTTGGAACGGCTCGCGTTCGTCCTCCCTCATTTTCCGGAGTCCCATTTGGAGGCAGGGTTCGGCCAGACAGTTTGCGGCCCAGTTGGCTACCTCTGGAGGCGGTTGGACGGTCACACGGAGCGCGGCGATGGCCTGGATCCCGAGCAGTACGGGTGGGCCCATCTTCGGTAATACGGTGAAGTCTTCGGTGTGGTCGACGTCTCCCACGCGGAATGTTAAACGGATGGTGCCAGACGGGTGCATTTCCGATCCGTCGGCGAGGCAGATCCGTTGATAACCCTCGGCGGTTCGGACCCCTCTTTCCCGGGCCCACTCCAATACTTCCGCGTTGATGCACGAAAGCTGGGCTCCGGTGTCCAGCATGGCATCAATTTCTCGTCCCAGCATGACGATTGGCAGAAGTGGTCGCGGCGTGTAACGGATTGACGGGCCCGAATTTACTAGCGCCGGCTCGGCGATGTCGGGCCCCGCGGTCCGTTTCCCGGTGGATGGCAATCGCGGGTCAACACGTCGTCGCGGCCGCACCGAGAGCAAAACTTTCGGTAAATGTTCCGACACTCAAACCGCTGATGCCCGCGTTGCTTGCATCGCCAGCAGTGTGTGGTCGGGTGATACTGTCCCTCGGGTTGTCCGGAGCGGTCAACTTCGGGCGGAGCGCTGAGTCGCGTGAGTCGCGCCTCGATCGGCTCGGTGACGGCAATGTTCGGTTCGGTGGCCTCCGCGGCGTTGACCGGCACGGCGCGTGACGCGGTCTTCCGTTCGGAGGGAACCTCTTCGGTGTCTTCCTGTTCTATTTGTTGGACGCGTGCCAGGAGGTCTCGAGCACTCTTCACATCTGATCGGTAGATGAGCCTCCTATATTCTGGCCGCATGTTCTCAAATAGCAGATCCGTGCGGTGGTGATCGTCCATGTGTGCGCGTCGCATGAGCATGATGATCGAGCTCATGAACTCGTGGAAGGGCTCGTTGGCGCGCTGTCGACGCATGCGAGCCTCGTTCTCCCGTTGGAATCGTGAGCGATTGGACGCGAATACCTGGGTGAATTCCTCGCAGAACTCTTCCCACGATCTGATCTCGGCCCTACTGTTTCGGTACCATATCTGGGCCGGTCCGCGTAGTAACTCGGGGTCTCCACGTAACAGGTCGGCGTCGGTGAGATCGTACGTCTCCTGGAGCTCGGCCATTCGTTCCAGGAAGGATAGTGGATCCTTTCCATCGGTGATGTTGCCGGATTTGCGTAGTCGGTCGATGCTTCGGTATGGGTCAGCCTTCTCGACGAAGGTTCTTTCGGCGGTCTGGGCTGTAGCAGCCGTTTCGGCGGCGGCCTTGACAGTGACAGCTGTCACTTTCTCGCTGGCGGCCGCCATGTTCCTGGTGCTCACTCCGTCCCTTGGTTCCGTCATTTCGAAGTGCTGCCGTATGTAGTTGGTTAGTCGCTGGCAGAGTTCCTCTGCGGTTCCGTTTGTAGGCAGGTTACTACGTTGTAGTTCGGTAATCAGCTGTTCCTTCGTCAGCCGGATCCGTCTCATTCGGCGGTGGTCCTCGTATAGAAGTCCTGTAGATCACCGCTAGATGGTGGCGTGGTCTCTTGTCACGTCACGCACAATTCACCTTCGCGCCCGTGCGCCCGCGGATTGTTTATAGCACGCGGCGAATTGCGTCTCGGTCAAGGATATCGCGGCAGTCCGTGTAGATTTTCGCCGTTCATCCGTGCCCTGCGCGTGGTCATATTCCGAACCAGTGTATAGGCCTTCCGTTTATCGGCACTAGACGTGCGTCCCCGTCGTTCCGTGGCACTTCGCGCGGTTGCTGGTTGCACTCCGTTTCACTAGATGGCGCGCGGGGCACTGTCTTCACTGTTGAACTTCGGTTGGCGACACTGGAACTCGCGGCGCGCGTGTTTTCGCGGTGAGTTAACCTCCAAGTCCACGTGTCCGGTTAACCTCGAAACTCGCGTCGCGCCACGTGGTTCTTCCGATCGGCACTGTCGCGTGGTTTGTTCGCGGCACTTTTTAGAGTCCCTGTTCGGGCGCCATGTAACGAGTCCGAATCCTCGTCACAACCGGATCTCTCCTTCGTTGCTGAATGGCTCGCCGAGCCAGGGTTCGCGGCGAGGGAAGCGGACGGGAGACGGTAGTTCGGGCGAGGTGTGAAATAAACAGAACACGCGACGTAACTTTTACGTCTCACAGGGCCGCGGGTCGCGAAAATTTCCGATAACGTTCGCGGGTGCACGCACGCGGATTCGCGGTTCGCGGATCTGTCGGTCGACGACGGAAAACGGCCCGTCGCGGCAGGTACGGATTTTCCGCGACGGCTCGTCGACTTACTCGGATACGGGAACCGGCGGCTCGCGGCAACAGGTATTCGGGATCGGTCAGGACGGTTCGTGGGAACGGTGACGGGAACTTCGGCGCGAAGTTAAACGGATTCGTTCGACGGCACGTTGAACGAACGAGGATACAACGGCGCGTTGCAAAAGGTGTCTCGACGGCACGTGGAGACGGCGACGGGAACTTCGGTGCGAAGTTAACGGGTTCGTTCGATGGCACGTGGAACGGGCAAGGATACAACGGCGCGTTGCAAAAGGTGCCTTGACGGCGCGTGGAGACGGCGACGGGAACTTCGGCGCGAAGTTAACGGATTCGTTCGACGGCACGTGGAACGGGCGAGGATACAACGGCGCGTTGCAAAAGGTGTCTCGACGGCACGTGGAGACGGCGACGGGAACTTCGGCGCGAAGTTAACGGATTCGTTCGACGGCACGTGGAACGGGCGAGGATACAACGGCGCGTTGCAAAAGGTGTCTCGACGGCACGTGGAGACGGCGACGGGAACTTCGGCGCGAAGTTGAACGGAAGATTCGTTCGACGGCACGTGGAACGGGCGAGGATACAACGGCGCGTTGCAAAAGGTGTCTCGACGGCACGTGGAGACGGCGACGGGAACTTCGGCGCGAAGTTGAACGGAAGATTCGTTCGACGGCACGTTGAACGGACGGGGATACAACGGCGCGTTGCACGGGGAACAGGAACGGTCGGGATCAGGGTCTTGACGGCTCGTCAGGGTAAGGCGCTTACCAGGGTTCCAGTCGACCAAGCGGCTCGCCTGCTGGACTCGGAAAGAGAGCGTGTCGCCTTCCGCGTTACCTCTTATAGGCAAATTCGGTGATTACTGCGGGGTGCGCGGGTTGCGGTATGTATGCGGCGTCTGTCTCGAGGCGCGAAAACGCGGGAAGGTGCGTAGCGATGTGTCGCGCCTGGTTACGAGGCGTGAAATCGCGCGTTACGGGTTCGGTTTCGGTCGGGATCGTTCGGCGTGCTTCGGCAATACGCGAGTCTTCGCGTTAGTAGCAGAGCTGTACTGAGCCCGCTGTACAGGTCTGCTACAAATTTATTAATTACTGCATCACCTTCATTTTGCAGTATTAAATGTTTTTCAATGAGTTCCTTAATTAATGGTCTTACCATTGAAATTGGAGAGTAACCTCCGCTACAAAAAGGAGGAGTTACAATTTGTAATGGTGTAACAGACCTACATAACGTAGGCCTGTTACGAACAAACCCCTGTCACACCTCCACCGGTTATACACAACGACGCGAATCTAGTAACGTACCACCGGCCTCCTGTCATAACAACAACGCCGCCTGTACCGCACGTACCCCGCACCCAGGCCCATATTCCAACGGGAATCCAAATCAAACTTCCAAAATACCGTTCAGAAGAAGGTATACGTCACCATCAAAATACCGCACCGCACCACCGTCCCTTACCACCGAACCGTTCCTATAAAAGCCGTCGCGAACAGACTAAAATCACCTGAGTCTACCAGTAGCCATCCGGGAATCACCTCGTGCGATATTCCAGTGCTCTGAGTATTCTACCTGTAACCGTTGTCCACGTCTCCGCCGTTATCGGCATCCTGGTTCCGCTGGTACGAGCCGTGCTCTACCTCGAACACCCGGTGCGTCACCGGTCTCTTTCGCTAGGCGCGTCGCCTCCGAGAGTCGACAAACAAGAAGTGGTGTGTCACCCCTTCGGCTTCGTCGAAGAAATCCTGTTGTCCTGTCCGTCCGCTGGTGCGAGCCGTGCTCTACCTCGAACACCCGGTGCGTCACCGGTCACTTTCGCCAGACGCGTCGCCTCCGAGAGCCGACGAACAAGAAGCGGTGCGTCACCCTTTGACTTCGTCGGAGAGCCTCCTGTCCAGTTATCCTGTCGCTCCGCTGGTGCGAGTTGTACTCCACCTCGAACATACCCGGTGCGTCACCGGTATATTTCGTGAGACGCGTCGTCCACGAAAGCGGCCGAACTAGAAGTGGTGCGTCACCCTTCGACGTCGCCTAAGAACCGCCTAGAAAGTCACCCTCGTGAGGCGAGTCGCCCACGAGGCCAGTCGAGCCAGACAAGGTGCGTCACCTTGACCGAACCCCCTGAACGACTGTCCGGAGGAACTTCGATGACTCGTGCGTCACGGACATCGAAGGACCACTACAACCCGGCCTAGGTAGGGAGATCACGACGACAGTCGCGATCTAACCCTACTCCTGTCCATCCTGCCTGCACCCTACGCCTCTTACAGGTAGTACTCTCACGGTCACACGTTTTAAACTCACGGGCACCGTAGCACTATCACCGTGCACTATATCCTGAGGAACCGGATCCTGAGGCACCGTAGCTTACGCGTCCGAAAGGCAGCGAGTATAATTTATTTACCCGCAACCGATTCGTCTCAGTTATTTCACCCGTACCGACTCCGTTCCTCGCGTCGTCACTCCACTTGTCGTTTAGAACCCTGGGTCGGCGAGCTGTTCAACACCAAGGAGCCCGAACGCGAGGAAGCCGAACGACGACGAAACACACCTGTTTCATGGCGCCCGAACAGGGACTGAAGGAAAGGCATCCGCGTCGCGATTAGCGACAATTAGCTTTTCAAAATAAACGATCACCGGTTCAACACGGTAACGCGCGCGTAACCAGAGGACCAGTACGCCGCGTTATATTCCTGAGCCGCGTTGAACCGTGACCGCGCCGGCACACACACGTGTTTCGTACCCCAGACGCCATCTCTGGATGCGCACCGGTATTACCTGCCCCGAGAGTCGAAATTGCGAACACACCGTTGCAAACCCCCGCCGAGGAAATCGGTCAACCACCGGGACTACGGACGAACACCGTCAACAGTGGGCCGATCTGATTAACCTGCAGATCACCGACCTCTTCGACATGACCGAACCGAAGACCCCGCAATTTTTAAACACCATGCAACCAGGCACGTCCCGACAAGCCGACCCAATGGCCGGCACCAGTAGAGCGGCCGCAGAAGAGCAAGAAGACACCGGAAAGAGAATGGACCGGATGCGCAAATGGGGATGCACGACGGACGGCAAGGACCCTTTCCGGTTCCTCGAACGGATAGGGGAACTGGCCCATTCATACCACATCTCCGACGCAGAATTGCTAGAAGGGGTGCCGGAACTTTTGCGAGGAGATGCCCAAGACTGGTACCGGGACAACCGCTACCAGATCAGCACATGGGAGGAATTCACCGCAGACTTCCTGATGATCTACGCCGGTCACAAGACCCCGGTGCAACGAGCACGTGAAGCACGAGCACGCGTACAGAAACCCGGAGAACCGTTCCATGAGTACATGAACGCGCTCACCACTCTCATGAGACGAGCGCTCATCCCGACAGACGAATATTTGGAAACCATATATGAGAACATGTTGCCAGATTACACGGCCATCATCGATCCAGAATCGATTTCCAGCATCCGAGACCTGCTCCGACACGTGCAACGCATCGAGAGAGCCATGGAGCGGAAAAACCAAATGCAACGGACGGCCAGCCGGCCCCTCGCCGCCGCCACCAACGAAAACCGGGACCACACACCAAGCCAGCACCGCACCGAACCAATCGAGGCACGACCAGCCCAAACGAACAACACACCCCGCGGGGAAGGGGACGCCAGCGCAATCCAAGGTGACAATGGCAGCAATTACAGCCGAATGACACACTGCTGGCGGTGTAAACAACGGGGCCACACCCGTTTCGAGTGTAGAAACGCCTACCGGAAATTTTGCTCGCGATGTGGTCGAGACGGAATTCTCACGAAGGAGTGTCATCCACCGGGAAACGACACACGGGGCTCGTCGCGAACGGGCGAACGCCGGCCCCAGACATAAAGTATACGCCCCGCCCCTTCCTACCGATTCGAATATTAGGAAGGGAAATCGACGCCTTGCTCGACACCGGTGCCCAATTGTCTTGTATCAACGCCGAAGCGTACGAATGGGCACTCGAACAAGGCATGCAAGCATCCGAACCAAGCACGCTAATCAGCCTAGCAGACGGCACGAGCATGCAACCCGCCGGCCGCATACGACTATCATTCACCGCACTAGGCACCGAAAACCAGCAGGACTTTACCATACTGCCGAATATGGGTCCGCCAGTATTACTGGGCATTCAAGCTATTGCGGCACTCCGAATGAACCTGAAGCCGCCATACGACATAGCAACCTGGCCCACCGCCTGCTTGTCCGAACCATGCCAGAAAATGGGCCTCCGTGTACCAGATGAAGGTGCCCGCCGACAGTTCGACGACTTCCTACAAGAGGAAATGAAACTGTTTGAAACGGTACCGGGACGAACAAACCTCATCGAGCACCGTATCAAATTACTCGATGAAACACCGCTCAAACAGCGCTACCAACCCAGAAATCCGGCAATGCAAGCGATAATAAACGAGGAAGTTGAGAAAATGCTCAATGACCGAGTAATAGAGCCGTCCAGCAGCCCGTGGAGCTCACCGGTGGTAGTTGTGAAGAAAAAAGACGGAAAGCCCAGGTTCTGCGTCGACTTTCGTCGACTAAACGACCGATCCGAGAAGGACGCGTACCCATTGCCACATATCCAGGCAACTCTCGACAAATTACGAGGGGCGAGGTATTCGACTACCCTCGATCTAAAAAATGGGTATTGGCAGGTCCCACTCGAAGATGCCAGCCGACCGCTCACCGCCTTCACGGTACCGGGAAAGGGTTTATTCCAGTTTCGAGTCATGCCGTTCGGTCTACATTCGGCACCCGCCACATTTCAACGGCTGCTCGACCGAATAATCGGTCCTGAACTCGAACCATACGCGTTCGCATACCTGGATGACATAATCATCGCCAGTAAGACCCTCGAGGAACACCAGCGACATTTACGAGAAGTCTTTCGACGCCTCCGCGCAGCCGGACTCCGCCTGAATCCCGATAAATGTCGGTTCTGCGTTAGCAGCCTCCGCTACCTCGGACACATTGTCGACCAGCAGGGGATACGAACCGACCCAGAGAAAACGAGCGCGATCGCAAAGATAACTGCACCAAAAAACATACGGGAAGTTCGACGTTTTCACGGCATGGCCTCATGGTACTAGCGGTTCGTACCAAACTTTGCGGAAATAGTAGAACCGCTCACGCAGCTTACACGGAAAAACGCAAAGTGGAAATGGACCGAGACCGAGGAGAATGCATTCCAGACACTAAAGGAGAAACTGGTCACCGCACCAGTACTCGCCTGCCCGGATTTCAAACAGCCGTTCACCCTCCAGACCGACGCCAGTGACCACGGCCTGGGAGTCGTGCTCACACAGGGTCCTGCCAACGAGGAAAGAGTTATCGCATATGCCAGCCACACGCTGAGCACCACAGAGCGAAACTACAGCGCAACGGAGAAGGAGTGTCTGGCCGTCGTCTGGGGAATTCGGAAAATGAAACCTTACCTAGAAGGTTACCATTTCACGGTTCTCACAGACCACCAGGCACTTCGTTGGTTGCAACAAATCGACAGTCCAACCGGACGACTGGCGAGATGGGCCCTCGAACTGCAACAGTACGACTTCGACATCCAGTATCGGCCAGGAAAGCTGAACCATGTAGCCGACGCATTATCCCGCATCGAACCTGTACCAGGCGTCAGTCTCCTCCGCACCAAACCGCGTAACGACTCCTGGTACGAGAAGAAGATGGAAACCGTGCAGCACGACCCCGCCTCAGTTCCCGATTTCCGGATTTACGAGGGAAAACTGCAACGACGAATACCGCATCAGCTCGATTACAACGAGCCAGATTCCGGAAACGCATGGAAAATATGCATACCGGCGATCGACCGAGAGGCAGTGCTACGGCAATTTCACGACGACCCCACCGCGGGACATCTAGGAATCGCCAAAACGAGCGTCCGCATTGCCCAGAGGTACCACTGGCCAGGGATGTTCCGAGACATCGCACGACACGTTCGCAGCTGCGTCAGCTGCCAACAATACAAGTCACCGCCTGTACCGCCACCAGGACGCCTCCACGCTAATCCCGGGACACAACCGTGGCACACCGTGTCCGTAGATCTGGTTGGGCCACTGCCGCGATCACGCCGCGGACACATCTGGCTACTCGTCGCACTCGATCGCTTTTCGAAGTGGGTCGAACTTACACCCCTTCGAAAAGCCACCAGCACTGCTGTCGCCGCGGCGATCCAGAAGGATATTATCCTACGTCACGGAGCGCCACAGATCATTATATCCGACAACGGACGCCAATTCATTGGAGAGGCGTTTACCAGTCTACTACAGGCAGCCGGCATCACGCACCGCCGTACACCTCCGTATGCACCACAGTGCAACCCGGTCGAGAGAGCAAACAAAGTCGTGAAAACAATGCTAGCTCAGTACGTCGGGAAAAACCACGACCGCTGGGACGAAAAATTAGACGAGGCAAGGTTTGCCATCAACACCGCATAGCATGAGGCGACCGGATACACGCCGGCATACCTGAACCAAGGCCGAGAGTTAAGAGTACCAGGACAGCAAGCAGCAGACGAGCCAACCGCCACCCCGCACCAACGCTGGAAAAATCTACGAGAAGCCCAGGAACTGGCCAAACTCCACTTAGCGCAAGCCTTCGGCAGACAAGAGAAATATTACAACCTGCGACGCCGCGAGTGGAGACCGGCCATAGGGGATCGCGTTTGGAAAAAGGAACATACACTGTCCGACAAGGGAGCGGGCATAGCTGCTAAGCTAGCCCCAAAATATAGCGGTCCCTATACGGTACAACGCATAATATCGCCAGTTATCGTTGACCTCCAGGACGGAAGGAGAAAATGGATTCGACACATCCATATCCAGGATCTCAAACCGGAACACAGCCCCGAAAACGACGCTCGCCCGGAGAGCACCGAACCGGACGCGCAACCAGATACCCCCGCAGAACAGACCAGGGTACCCGCACCCGCCCCTGCCCCGACGGCTACTCCGGCCCCACGCGGCCGAGGCCGACCCCGGAAAATAATCCAGAGCATTTGTCCAGTTCACAGAACCAGTTCAGTTCACGAGCAGCCAGGCACACACAGCCCAAAGGAGCCGCGAAGCAAGGAACCAGGGAACGAAGGTTTCCCCACACCCACAGACCACCGCGACACACTGACGTCAATACGGTACCAAAGGAAAAACGCGACGTGCCCAACAACGTGGTACCTACTACCAAATGGCCGACGCATTGAGGTACCACTACGGTTGACCACCTCCAAACGCTTCCTGGCGTTTATAGGGGACGAGAGGTGGGTCCTAAAATTCGATCGAGCCGGACGACTGAGGCGATGCCGACAACGAGAGGGGAACAACAACGACGCAGCACCACACTGACACTACATACACACACACCTTTTGTTTCTCTGATACCAACCAGTATTACGAATTTCTTTTGTAACAATGTATACCAAACCTGTTTCTTCTGAATAAATCAGTCTCGCCGCCTTTCGCTCGTCACCCCGAAGAAGGAGGGGGGTGTAACAGACCTACATAACGTAGGCCTGTTACGAACAAACCCCTGTCACACCTCCACCGGTTATACACAACGACGCGAATCTAGTAACGTACCACCGGCCTCCTGTCATAACAACAACACCGCCTGTACCGCACGTACCCCGCACCCAGGCCCATATTCCAACGGGAATCCAAATCAAACTTCCAAAGTACCGTTCAGAAGAAGGTATACGTCACCATCAAAATACCGCACCGCACCACCGTCCCTTACCACCGAACCGTTCCTATAAAAGCCGTCGCGAACAGACTAAAATCACCTGAGTCTACCAGTAGCCATCCGGGAATCACCTCGTGCGATATTCCAGTGCTCTGAGTATTCTACCTGTAACCGTTGTCCACGTCTCCGCCGTTATCGGCATCCTGGTTCCGCTGGTACGAGCCGTGCTCTACCTCGAACACCCGGTGCGTCACCGGTCTCTTTCGCTAGGCGCGTCGCCTCCGAGAGTCGACAAACAAGAAGTGGTGTGTCACCCCTTCGGCTTCGTCGAAGAAATCCTGTTGTCCTGTCCGTCCGCTGGTGCGAGCCGTGCTCCACCTCGAACACCCGGTGCGTCACCGGTCACTTTCGTTAGGCGCGTCGCCTCCGAGAGCCAGCGAACAAGAAGTGGTGCGTCACCCTTTGACTTCGTCGGAGAGCCTCCTGTCCAGTTATCCTGTCGCTCCGCTGGTGCGAGTTGTACTCCACCTCGAACATACCCGGTGCGTCACCGGTATATTTCGTGAGACGCGTCGCCTCCGAGAGCCGACGAACAAGAAGCGGTGCGTCACCCTTTGACTTCGTCGGAGAGCCTCCTGTCCAGTTATCCTGTCGCTCCGCTGGTGCGAGTTGTACTCCACCTCGAACATAACCGGTGCGTCACCGGTATATTTCGTGAGACGCGTCGTCCACGAAATCGGCCGAACTAGAAGTGGTGCGTCACCCTTCGCCGTCGCCTAAGAACCGCCTAGAAAGTCACCCTCGTGAGGCGAGTCGCCCACGAGGCCAGTCGAGCCAGACAAAGTGCGTCACCTTGACCGAACTCCCTGAACGACTGTCCGGAGGAACTTCGATGACCCGTGCGTCACGGACATCGAAGGACCACTACAACCCGGCCTAGGTAGGGAGATCACGACGACAGTCGCGATCTAACCCTACTCCTGTCCATCCTGCCTGCACCCTACGCCTCTTACAGGTAGTACTCTCACGGTCACACGTTTTAAACTCACGGGCACCGTAGCACTATCACCGTGCACTATATCCTGAGGAACCGGATCCTGAGGCACCGTAGCTTACGCGCAACCCGCAACCGACTCGTCTCAGTTATTTCACCCGTACCGACTCCGTTCCTCGCGTCGTCACTCCACTTGTCGTTTAGAACCCTGGGTCGGCGAGCTGTTCAACACCAAGGAGCCCGAACGCGAGGAAGCCGAACGACGACGAAACACACCTGTTTCAATGGTTTCAGGACATTAACTAAAGATTCTATCCCCTTCCACTGACTTTCATTAATTTCTAAACTTTTTGCTATGTTTGTATTAGTGACAGATCGATCTGCAATCGTATTTGAAATAAGGCATCTGTTTATGTATAATCGTTCTAGCATTAAAAAAGTTGAATTCCATCGCGTCGAACAACATTGTAATAAGGTCGACTTTTGCATTTGAAGTTGCTCTTGCTTTTGCTCTAGAGCTTTTTTTGCAACATGCGAATGCTTGAAGTGTCCAACGACTTTACTGCAGTCTCGAATTAGATTTTGAACATTTTCTTCTCTTGGTGCTCTATTAACAGCGAGTTGAAGCGTATGAGCTGCACATGTTATACTGTTTACTTCGACGGTTTCGGATATTACCGAAACTGCATTCACCATGTTTTTTGCGTTGTCTGTAACAATAGTTAAGACTTTTTAAGTTATTCCCCATTCATTAAAAGTGTTTATCAATTCATCAGCAATATTTTTGGATGTGTGTCTTTCCTCCATTTCATGCGTTGTCAATGTATATGATTTTGGACCCCATTCAGAATTAATGATATGTACATTTACTGTAATATACGATTTTTGCTTGATAATGAAGTCCAACAGTCAGTCGAACAAACTACGCTCTTAGACGTACTAAGACTTTCCTTAATTTTTCGATAACCGTAGTTTTTAAAATTCCTAGCCTTTTTTTCATTGCTCCTTCTTGACAAGGTTTATAGCTTGGCTCAACTACACTCATATAATTTCTATAACCGATACTTGAGCAAAATGAAAGGGGGAACTGATTCATTGCTATTAACTTACGAGGAGACTTCGCGTATCGAGAACGCCGGATCGCAACAAGTTTTTGTGTGGACATAGCTTACGCACCCCCATGAACTATCCAATTGGTTTTAGCTGCCAACGCGAACCCGTTTTCGAGAAAATCGATTTTGAAATGCGACATGTGCGTTATATTCCATGAGTGAAAACCTTTTGTCACAGCGGTCGGTGGCCGAGCGGGTTGAGCGAATGTCTGCTACAAGATTGGTCGGCGTTCTTTTTTATTTTTCTACGAGCTCTTCAATTTTTCAAATTTCAATTTCAACATCAATTTCAACTCTTCGATTTCAACTTCAATTTTTCAATTTCATCTTCGACTTCAATTTCCATTTCAACTTTAATTTTTATTATTTTTACAGTGATTTAGTTGCAATTGTTATTTTTATTACACTTTTCATGTCAATTCCACGCGTTCTTCTGATAAAGCTAGGTTTAACTTTGAAAAATTTTAAAAATTGAAGTTGAGATCGAAGAGCTGAAATTGAAAAATTGAAGTAGAAATGGAAATTGGAGTAGAAATTTGAAAAATTGAAGTTAAGATCGAAGAGTTGAAATTGAAGTTGAAATAGAAGAGTAGAAATTGAACTTGAAATTGATGTTGAAATTGAAATTTGAAAAATTGAAGGTTTGAAATTGAAAAATTGAAGTTGAAATTGAAGACTTGAAATTGATGTTGAAATTGAAATTTGAAAAATGGAAGAGCTCGTAGAAAAATAAAAAAGAACGCCGACCAATCTCGTGGCAGATATTCGCTCAACCCGCTCGGCCACCGACCGCTGTGACAAGAGGTTTTCACTCATGGAATATAACGCACATGTCGCATTTCAAAATCGATTTTCTCGAAAACGGGTTCGCGTTGGCGGCTAAAACCAATTGCATAGTTCATGAGGGTGCGTAAGTTATGTCCACACCAAAATGACCGGTTGGTCAAAGTATTTCGGGAGCATGATTGTACATACCGTCTACGTATTCTTGGACATTGCGAATTTCTTGCATCTTCTTCATTACCTTCTTCATTTTGCGTTATTTCATCTCCTGCATTATTGCACTGAATGTTATTCACATCTTTGGCATTTTGTGTGCATTCATTTGAGGGCTTTAAATTATGAATAAATCTTAAATCTTTGCTTATGGATCCGGTAGTTCCACCCATACATGCAAATACACTATTGTCTCGTTCATCACATACGGTACAAATATTAGGTCTATAACTTGAAAACCGGAATTTGACACTAGATGTCGACACTTGTGTATGCGCTGTAGCAAATCATTGACATACACGTCATTTTGAAGCTCTATTCATAACCTACAAAATCAGTCGACAGTGTTTGATTTGCTTGTGCGCATCATATTTTTTTCAATCATGGAAAATTTTGAAAATTGGCGAAAGAAACAGCATTTGCGGGAAGTTTTGCTGAGTCACTTTTTTGCAAAGAAAACTGCAACCGAAAGTCATCGTTTGCTCGTGGAATTGTATGGCGAACATGCTCTTGCGAAAACACAGTGTTTCGAGTGGTTTCAACGCTTTAAAAATGGCGATTTTGACATCAAAGACAAAGAGCGGCCTAGACAGTCGAAAAAGTTTGAAGATGAAGAATTGGAAGCGTTACTCGATCAAGATTCGTGTCGAACACAAGAAGAGCTTGCGGAATCATTGGGCGTGACTCAAGCAGCCATTTCCAAGCGCCTAAAAGCATTGGGACTCATCCAAAAGCAAAGTTATTGGGTGCCATACGAGTTGAAGCCGAGAGACGTGGAAAGGCGATTTTGCATATCTGAAATACTGCTCGAGCGTCATAAAAAGAAGTCGTTTTTGCAACGAATTGTTACTGGCGACGAAAAATGGATTCATTACGACAACCCGAAGCGAAGAAATCGTATGTGAAGACCGGCTAACCAGCTGAGTCGACACCGAAGAAAAATATTCACGCTACCAAGGTACTGCTCTGTATTTGGTGGGACCAGAAGGGAGTTGTGTATTATGAGCTTCTAAAACAGGGTGAAACCATTACTGGAGAGCTGTACCGAAAACAACTAATTCGTTTACAGAGAGCATTGAAGGAAAAACGGCCAGAATGGGAGACCAGACACGAGACATTGATTTTCCAACATGACAATGCTCGGCCACATGTTGCTCAACCCGTTAAAAACTATTTGGAAAATAGCGGATGGGAAGTTGTGCCCCACCCGCCATATAGTCCAGTCTTGGTGCCTTCTGACTACCATTTGTTTCGGTCGATGCAGAATGCACTTTCCGGAATACGCTTCACTTCAGTCCAAGGCATCAAAAATTGGCTTGATTCGTTCTTCGATTCAAAAGATGACCGATTTTTTTGGGATGGCATCCACAAATTGCCAGAAAGATGGGGAAATGTTGTAACTTCCGATGGACAATACTTTGAATAACAGAATTGTACAAGATTTTCTTTAATAAACGCTCAAATTTCCTAAAAAAATTCCGGTTTTCAAGTTATAGACCTAATAGCTTTATCGCCATCACGGTTTGCCTATTGCCACACCCAACTTTTTCTTTTAGACGTTTCTTTAACAATTTGGAATCAATAGGAGCAATACAAGATTGTTCAAATATGAACTGATGCTCGTATATTGACATACGAATATGAACTAAAGTATGCTGTGTTAAACTATTTCCAGAGTGTTACGTCCCGAGTCGGCGATAATCCGACAGAATGCAAGGGGGTGAGGTGGGGACGTAACCGAGTGATTAAACAGGACGATATTCGATCCACGTGGCGCGTACGTCCACGTCTGATCAGGCCCGATACCGGTGTCTGTCGTCGAGAAAAAGGGGGAGGAGACGAAAGTGGAGCGAGACGGACGTCGTCCGTCGCGAACGTCGCGTGTGATTATCGTACAACGCGGCGGCTGTGACAGCTCCCAGCGATCGAAGTATCACTAAGTGGGTGTGTAGTACGGCTCGTCCGAACGCGTGGGTTGTTCGATTCGTGACGGGAAGTTGATCGAGGGGAATTTGTGTTCTCTCGGTACCGAGCACCCTCTGGGCTCAGACGCACGCGATTGAAACACTGACTCAGGGCTGGAGAGAACGATTGTTGGAATATGGGAATATGAGGATTTGATCGGCGAACCGATCGAACACGAACAACCCGATAACGCACCACACACACACACACACGCACTCGCGATCACTTCAACCGGTCACTGGGAGCAGCACTTTAATAATACCACCTTAAAGTAAGAATTCGGCGGGTGGCGTAACGCTCGTAGCGCGGGTCCTCGATACAGATGTCTTCTAACGGAGGGAGACTCGGAACGATTCGGATCGGTATCAATCTCCACGAGGGAGGAGGCGCGGAATCGGTCCGTTCGACGACCATTTCCTCGCGACCCGGAGGGGTTTCGATGCGTTCCGCGTTCACTTGTTCGAGTTGTGGGGGTGTTCCGGTCCTCCGATTATCCGCTATTTTGATCCGACGAAGGAAGGTGACGTCGCGAACGATCCTAGGTCGATTAGCTACTCCGAGCACGGGTTGTACGCGGTGCCCTCGCCTTCGGAGCGGAGCTGTCGCACCAATTTGCCTATCTGATACCTCCTACCGGCGCGACGCGGCATGGATGATATGGAAAAACAGTGTTTTTTCTCCTAGACAAAAAGCTGTGCCACGTATGTTTTCGCCGTGTGTTATTCTTTTAAGATGGGCAAGGACGTCGGTACGGAGTACACTCGTGCTCGCCGGTTGTCATGCCGGCGTCCGCTTGTACCGGTGGCTATCGCGTTGTTACCGTTTTTCTATGTCCGCGCTCGCAGGATATATATATATATATATATATATATATATATATATATATATATATATATATATATATATCCTGCGAGCGCGGACATAGAAAAACGTATATATATTAATATATATATATATACAGGGAGTCCCAAAACCCCTTCGACTTCGGGAAATGGGACGTTCCTTAGGTCATTTGAAGCAACATTTTCCTTTGCACCAATGTCAGCCGGGGCTTTGTTCAGGAGTTATTAACGAAAAACACGGACCAATCAGAGCGCGACCTAGACGGCATCGCGGCGTTACACCACGCTCGTCTCTCGGCGCGCCGCACAGTGTGACGAATGGCCTTTTTAGCTGGACAAAATTCTAAATCGCCTATTTTTCTATATTTATCAATTCATATGTTTACAGTTGTATAAAATATGTATAATTATTAACTTTTTACAACATTTAGTTGGTTTTTGTTAATTAAACAATATATTTTAAGTGATTTATAATTAATTGGTTTAGTATAAGGTTTCAATCTATAAATAATCTGCTGCATATTATTGTTTATTATTTTAATATAATAAAAAATTAAAAATATAATAACAAAAATATAAATAAAACAAAAGAAATAACAGAGATCAAAATGAAAGTATTAAATAGTAGCGTTCGGTTGCTAGAAACTAATAACTTATAAACTAATAACTAAAACTAATAACTTATAAACAAATGTAAATAAAATATATCTAAACGTATTTGTGTTACGACAACTCTTTGGGTTTACAGCAAAATAAAAATAAAAAACAAAATACATAACAGGCAGCAAATATTTTTCACTGTTATAACAGGAGATTGCCTCCTCAGGCAATACATACAACCACATACAACATACATACAACAATATTATACAACTACGTTGTATATTCTTCTTCACAGCTCGAATCTCTATCAGAAGATTCGAGTTCTGATAAAGAATCTGTTTCTGTATCTACATCTTCTATTAATAATTCGAGAACTTCAGGGGACATTGATCTCATTTTTTCTTGTGGGATTCCGCGAAAACTATTTATTAGTGGGTCGGAAGTTATTAAGAGCATTGATATCAAGTCAACATTTGTATTCTCTCTTGACGTTTTTCGTGTATTCTTTTCCCTAAATCTACGACAATCTTTATGTCGCGCTTCTTGCGTCTCCTCTGTCATCTGGCCAATTGGAATAATAAAGGATTTAATTATATCTTCCGCATGATAAAATAATTTGTGTACTGACACCGGCATATTATACCATGAATATAAATTTAGGTATAAATCTTTGGTGGATGAACAAACCTCCGCAAATTTTCCTATATTTATTGCCCGGCCACAGGATAATGTTCGTAATAGTATTCCTAAATTTTTAATTAATCTTCTATCTATTCCGGTTATATCTGAACTTTTTTCAACATGTTTAAAAAATCTTCTGGCTGTATTACCATCGTTGGACGTGCCAAATCCTTGTTTTGGTTTATCTACAATTAAACCCATTTCTTTCCTAAATCTTTGTTGTATTAAACTTTTTCGCTCTTTAAGATCTGCTTTATCCACTTCATTCCTTACTTGCCATTTTTTAATATTTAAACGATAACATATATGTAACAGACATTCGAAAGTACGGATCCATAAATGAAGGGTTGATAACCCAAATTGATAATTTTCAATCTTTATGTTTTCCATTTCAGGCTTATTATTTAAAAATTTCGGTGCCGCTCCGCAGAGGTAACATTTCATGGATGAAGATGTTTCTGTAACAACATTACACACCTTCCCATCTACCATAGTCAGGAAAAATTTATACGTTATTGTTGCTTTCTTTCCATCAATTTCTAATTTTGTTGGGTTTAAATTTTTAATTTTGTAATAGTAGCATACCTATGTATGTACGTATGTGTGTATGTATGCAGGTGTGTAAGAGAGCGCGGGAGTGGAGCCAGAGATTAACGGCTATACACGTGGTCATAAGCCCTCTGTACTAACTTTATATTATATTATATCTATCTTATAATAAAAGTATTAATAAACATTACATGGTGTCAGAAGTGAACGACGTTAACAAAACTAAGAAAAAGTATAATAAGAAGGTCTCGTTAATCGAGGAAAAGAAAGTAAAGAAGAAACATAACCTAAAATATTCAAAGACCACGTGGTAACAATGGATAACTTTAAGCCTCCAGTGGGACTGGATTTGAAAGAAAATGCAGCAAACAACTTAAAGAATTTCAAACAGAGGTTTGAAATATTTATAACAGCAATAAGCGAGAAAGAAATAAAGGAACCTCGCAGAGTGGCAATGCTGTTGAATTGCATTGGAAATGATGCACTGGATGTATTTAACACGTTTGGACTGCAAGCAGATAATCTCACAACTAAATCCATATTTGAAAAGTTTGAAGAATATGTGAAGCCTAGAGTGAACATAGTAATAGAGAGGCATAAATTTCACACAAGGCGTCAACAGGTGAATGAACCATTTGACAGTTTTCTTACTGATCTGAGAAAACTGGGGAAGAGTTGTGAATTTGGAGACCAAGAAGAATCACTCATACGAGACAGAATAGTTATAGCGGTGAGTGATGAGGGTCTACAACAACGTCTCTTAAGAGATCCAAATTTAACATTACTAAAGGCTATAGAAAACTGTAGAGCAGCGGAGATGAGTAAAATACAACAAAAGTCATTAAAGCTTGAATCTACAACAGCAGATGTAGTTAACGTAGATGCTGTTAAAAGGCAGAATACAGTAAATAGTAAATACAAACCTAAAGAAAGTCACCAAAAGAAGCCGTTCAATCAGGAAAGGGTCTATGATTGTAAGAAATGTGGTCGACAACATGCACGAGCCAACTGTCCAGCATATGGCAAGATATGCAAGAAGTGTGGAAAGCAGAATCATTTTGCTGTAGGATGCATGGTCCAGACAAAACCGAGGAACATCAGTGAAGTAACAACGTCAGAGGAAACACAATTCTTTGTGGATTCTATAAACTGTGAGACAGAGACCGGTGTTTGGACTCAACGACTGAAGATAGGTAACACTGTCATAAATTTTAAGTTGGATACAGGAGCGGATTGTAATATTATTCCATGGCGAATATTCAAAGATATACAGTTTAAGGAACAGCCAACCTGGAATCCTGTGATAACGACAGTTGTAAGTTATACCAATGATAAATGTAGGTCATTAGGTACAGTATTAATAGATTGTAAAATAGAGGGTAAGGTATATAAGATTAAGTTTATAGTAATAGATGTCGAAGGCATGTCAATATTAGGCTTGAACACATGTGTAAAGTTACACTTACTCAGTAAAACAGATAATAACAATGTAAGGAAGGTTTGCGATAGAATTCAGCTGATGGAAAATCACAAGACGCGAGAGGAATTTTTGGCGATAAATAAAAAGGCATTCCAAGGAATAGGGAATTATCCAAAAAAGTATGAGATTAATTTAAAAGAAAATGTAAAGCCAGTAGTAAATGCGTGTAGAAGAATACCGTTCAGTATAAAAGATAGGTTAAAAAGTACATTAGATAATCTAGAGAGAAATAGGATTATAGAAAAAGTGAACTATGCAACTGATTGGGTTAATAATGTAGTCATCGTAGAGAAACCAGATGGATCGCTAAGAATTTGTTTAGATCCTATGCAATTAAATAAAAGCATAAAGCAAGAAAAATTTCCAATACCTACAGCTGAGGAACTAAGCAGTAAGTTGACTGGTAAGGAAATTTATACAGTACTAGACATGAAGGATGGGTTCCATCAAATGGTGTTAACAGAAAAGAGTGCAGATATATGTACGTTCATAACACCATTCGGCAAGTATAAATATAAAAGATTACCATTTGGTCTCTCAATAGCACCTGAAGTTTTTCAAAGGGCAAATACTGAAATATTTGGAGATATAGAAAATGTTGGGATCTATATTGATGATTTAATAATAGCAGCAAAAGATGGAAAAGATCATGACAAAATCATGCAACAGGTGCTAGAAAGAGCCAATATGTATAATGTAAAATTTAATGAAAAGAAACTACAATATAGGATGAAAGAGGTTAAGTATTTAGGGTTAGTGTTTAACAAAGAAGGTGTAAGACCTGATAATAGATATGTAGAAGCAATAACTAAGTTGAAAGAACCTAATAATAAGAAGGAATTGTTAAGATTTTTGGGAATGGTTAATTTCTTAGCAAAATTTATTCCCAATGTGTCAGAGATAACAAGTAGACTAAGGGAACTTACAAAGAAAAATATTGACTGGCAATGGGGACAAGAGCATGTTATAGACTTCAACAACATTAAAAGTAAAATTGTAGAAGCACCAACGCTGAAATTGTTTAATAATAAAGTGCCTATAGAAGTACAAGCAGATGCTTCGCAACATGGGTTGGGTGCGTGCCTAATTCAGGAAGGGCAGCCAGTATGTTTTGCATCTAGATGTCTCACTGAGACGGAGCAAAGATACTCACAAATAGAAAAGGAGTGTCTAGCAATCTGTTTTGCAGTGGAAAGGTTTCATCAATTCATATATGGGAACCAAGTTAAAATTCATACAGATCATAAACCTTTGGTATCTATAATAAACAGAAACATACACAAAATAACTCCAAGGTTGCAAAGATTAATTCTCAGGTTGACAAAATATAAAATTGACTTAGAGTACTTGCCTGGAGAAAAAATGTTAATAGCGGATTTATTGTCGAGGTCATATCTAACGGAGACTGAACCAAGCATAGACAGTACCGAAGAGGTGGTACATTCACTAAACACTTACGTTGCAATGAGTAAGTCAAGAATTGAAGAATTTCAAAAGGCTACAATCAATGAGGCCGAGTTAAAAGAAATAATAAACTATTCGTTAAATGGGTGGCCACAGTGCAAACCCAGCTGTAAAATAGTAAGTGATAAGTTTTGGACATTAAGAAATGAGATTACATATCACAAAGGGTTACTATTTCTAAACGATGATAAAATAATAGTTCCTAAGGCACTAAGATTGGAGATGTTAAAGATAGCACATAAACCTCATTTAGGCATTGAAAAAACAAAAAATAGGTTAAGACAAATATTCTATTGGCCCAAGTTAACCCAAGATGTAGGAAATTACATAGCCAAGTGTAGAATATGCGAGAAGTATAGCAGAAATAATATAAAAGAGCCATTAATACCTCATATAGTTCCTACGTTGCCATTTGAGAAAATAGCTATAGATTATTTCAATTATGCAGGAAAAGATTATATTGCACTAATCGATTACTATTCTAAGTGGTTAGAGATAATTAAAACTAAGAGTAAAACGGGGAAAGAGACCATTGAACGACTTAAATGTGTGTTTAGCATGTATGGGATTCCTAGCGAGATAAGATGTGACAATATGCCGTTTAATAGCTGGGATTTTCGACAGTTTGCTAAGGAATGGGGCTTTGAAATTATAACATCTAGTCCATTATATCCAAAATCAAATGGTCTTGCGGAAAAAGCAGTAGGTATAGCTAAAGCATTATTAAAAAAGAGTGAGGAAGAAGGTGATGATATAAACAATGCCTTATTAGAATACAGAAATATGCCAATAGCGGGATTAAGCGTGTCACCAGCGGAGCTTTTGATGTCAAGAAAGTTACGTACTAAGTTGCCAATGGTAAAAAAGTTACTAAAACCAAAGATTCATACTGTAATACATGCGTTAAGAGATAAACAGCGAGTACAAAAAATGTATTATGATCGTGGAGCAAAAGAGAGGAAAAAGTTTAAAATAGGTGATACGGTAATAGTAAGAAATAAGACTGAATGGGAACCAGCGGTGATAACAGAAGTATGCAAAAATCCGAGATCGAACATTTTAAGAAATAAAAGGGGCAATACAATTAGGCGCAATTCGTATTATATTAAAAAGTCTGCAAATAGCGCAATTGATGTCACTGACATTAATATTGAGGACGAGATAACTCTGTGCGAAGGAAAAGACAGCAGTAGTACAAGCGATAATAATAATATAATTACTAGAAGCGGTAGAATTGTAAGAAGACCAGCGTACTTTGGTATTACCTAAGATTAAAGCTAAGGAAGGGAGGTGTAATAGTAGCATACCTATGTATGTACGTATGTGTGTATGTATGCAGGTGTGTAAGAGAGCGCGGGAGTGGAGCCAGAGATTAACGGCTATACACGTGGTCATAAGCCCTCTGTACTAACTTTATATTATATTATATCTATCTTATAATAAAAGTATTAATAAACATTACAAATTTGGTTCTCAAAATGACCTATTTCGCTTTTAATTAAACATTCGCTTTCTTTTTCAAATATAAATTTGTGTGGACGGCAATATCTAGTTGAACCAGGGGTTGGATTGTTCCAGACTGAATGTATTTCATTTGATAATTTGATCGGTACAAAAGATATTAAAAATAAAAATTCGTCATTTCCTTCAGTGGACATAAATTTTTGTTTATAAGCGCTGTGCCCTGCGCTCCCATCACATCCCCATTTACAAACCAACTCTAAATTATCTTCATTTTTGAATATATTTTTATGACAATTTAATAACCGGGTTATCCAAAGATCGAATCCTATTTGTAAGGGAACTTCTGCACTTATTTCCGTTAAAATGATAGTGTTTGCAGGCGGTAGACAATTATTTTTGGCTTCTCGCACTTTAAAATAGGACGGATATATTTTATGTCCGCAACGTAAACTTTTTTTTCTATGTAATCTATATGAAGATACAGTACTTTTTGTATCTATAAAAAATGCTAAAGCCTCTTCCGGGGTCATTGATCGTTGCTCTATATTTTTGTTCCTTAAATATTTTAACTCTTGTGTAATATATGAAGCATTACCTACTACACTTGCAACACTTCTTTCTCCTTCTTTTCGTAAAGCGATTTCAGCAGCAAAAGTTAGTTCACCCGCAGAATTTTCTTTGACGAGTGTCGATATCCTACGCTTTTTAGTTTTATTCGAAGCGTCTTCGAAAGATTTCGTTGGCCTTCCAGAAGAGCTTGAGGTTGAAGGTGTTGCAATGTTTGCATCAAGTACACCTTCAAATAAAATAAAATTTTCCTCCTGAAGCCAGTCCGAATTTTTTTCCAGGAAATATTCTTTTTGTCGCCTACATTTGTTCCAGCGATCTCTTACTCGGCTTACTATTTTAGATATATTATCCCTTATTTTAAGGATAACTGTACTTGATGCATCAACACAGCCAATTTTGTGTAAAATTGTTTGGCACAATTGATCGAAATCATTTCGATTTCGAAAAGATGTCCAAATTTCACAAAATTCCATCCTTGCGATAGTGACTAAAAATAATAATAAAATATACCCATTAGAACTAAAGAATCACTAAATCTCAACCGAAAAATTAACATTAATTGAATTACAGAATGGACTAGAGTATTATACTTTCTAAAAAATAAAACTTGTACAATACGTAATTACCTCGATTCATTTTAACGGTCAAAGTGTCCTTTCAGTTTTTTTCCTTACGTTGTTTATACCAATTTGTTTAGATTAATCTAAAAATTTGTATTTCCTGTTTAAACTTTTAATAATTTTTATAAAGCATAAAATGTTTTGATTCAACGTACCTGATTACATCCAAGTAAGATTTTGGTATAATGTTATCACTTTATAGTGATAACGTAACAAATACAACAATAACAATAAACACAGTAATAATAACAATAACAATAAAAAACAACAACAACAACAATAAAAATAACGAAACTGAAAGATATATGAAACACGCAAGGGAGATGTAGACTGCACGCTGATCGCTCTGAGACTGAAGAAACGAATTTTCATAGGAAGAAAGTTCGGAGGAAAACCTGACGATAGTATCATTGTATATTCCTTAAATATACAATGAACGAAACCAATCCATAGGTTTCAACGAGTAGACTAAACAAACCGCTAAGTGGCGACCGCATCGGCTGCGTTCGGAACGCGCGCCCGGCCCGGGCTGTGATTGTCACGAGCGTGAACGTAAAACGACGTAACTTCATCGTAAAAATTAGTATGCTATAGCAACGCATAGCAATTTTATTTTGGTACTACAATAAACTAGAGAATCTCTACTTTATAATAATGTAAAAATTATCGCGTGGGGCGACGTGGGGCATATACTAATTCATTGACAAAGAGGAGTAACATGGGCGTTTCTGTGGAAAAATAAGTACCGTCTTTGACACTTAATTTACAAAAATAGAGGAATGTTATCGATAATTTGGAATTACTAAAGTGAAAATACATGTTTTGAGATGCTATATCCATTATACATAGGAAATTTAAATACTCCTTCGTACATTTTAACATATTTCTAGCGCGTATGACAATGTGCCCATTCATTTATAGGTTAGGCGTCCGCCTTTGAGGTGAAGTTTACACGCTCTGTAAACATACAACAAAAGAATTGTAAGTTTTAATATTCAAGGGTTTTAATACATGGTTATTTTAGATAATATTGGCACAGTTAGTTTTTGTTTATTTGAAAGTTAATTTTGTCCAGCTAAAAAGGCCATCCGTCACACTGTGCGCCGGGCTGAACGTGCCATCGCGCGTCTAGGTAATGCGCTGATTAGTCCGTGTTTTTCGTTAATAACTCCTAAACAAAGCCCCGGCTGACATTGGTGCAAAGGAAAATGTTGCTTCAAATGACGTAAGGAACCTCCCATTTCCCGGAGTCGAAGGGGTTTTGGGACACCCTGTATATTGTCACGTCGTCTATCGTTTCTTACCGAAACGGTAGCGACACCGGGTATTTACAAGCGATGCCGCTGGGCCACGTTCGGCCGCGCGAAACGTGGTCCATCCGGGACAAAAATTGTACGCAGGCTCGTCGTCTCTCGAGATCTTTCACGTAAAGTTCGGGCGCCAGGCACGGAAGGTGCCACGCTAAATTCGCAAGTGCGAACACTTCGAGAGACAATCGTACGAGCCTGCGACAATCGATATTACACGAAGATGATATGCTACTGGTCGCAGGATTCTACGCGGGTCGAACACGAGGCATTCCCCGCGGCGGGAAGGTTTCTCACGCAATAAACACTCTCGTACGATCTTGGTTAACAAAATTTATTGTTCCGATGTTACACCAACGTTGCCGGCAGCGACCGGCAGCGTTTCGAGGTTAACCGACGCGTAACAGGTGATCGGCAACGACAACTCGTTGTACGTGCGCTTCGACCTTTTCTGGTCCTTTTCTTTACGTTACGAATCCGGCAGCAACGTGATTTTAATGTCGGCGCACGCGATCTTCGCGTTCTACGCCCGGACTCGGGTGGAATACGCGTTATAACACTCTTCTCGTTGGCAGAACGAATCGCGGAAATACGGCGAGAGCACGTGGTGGCGTCGCACCGTGGGTCGACTCGAGGTTAGCGTGAATTCTACAACGACGCACGAATCTCACTAAAAGAATGGTGGCTCGTCTCCACTAACTCCGTCACCGCGCGTGTCGAGGTCCGGAAAGCGCGGATCCCTACATCTGACCTCTCTATTGAGACGGACACCCGCTAAATTTATTTTGTTCGCACGTCCGTTGACCGACGGGTTCCTCCCGTTCGCGAATTGAATCTATTATTCCACAAATACCGGCAGCTACGAAGCCACGTCGGTGATTCGGCGACGCGACCGCGGACACGACACGCTTACCGAGCCAACGCGAGAAAGATCACTTCACGAAATTAGATCTGACAAAAGCTTACCCAGGGCAATGATGGATGTTCGCACGTTCTCGTCCCTCAATCCGGCAGCTCGCTTCGCAGTAACACAAAGTATTTCAGTTATTACGCAACAATTAAGATCTCGAATACGCGACTTGTCTTTAATCAGAGCCAACGAAGAAGTGATCCTTCGCTGTGTGTCTCGGCAGTGATGCCAGAATCATGGGTCGTGGGTTTTTCCCCCTCCGCTCGCTCAGTCGACTCGACCCCCCACTCTGACGCACCGTCGTCGCCAGGTTGCTTCTACTGCGCACGCGCTACACGAACGTATCTCTACTCTGTCCGTGTGAGCAGTGCTTCGATTGAGCCCAACTTTTTTGATACGATGGATGGCCGCTAGAGGCGCTGCACGGAAAAACAGTTACGTATCTACTATTGGGTAACAGAGCGGCCAGAGCCCTGCGGGGCTGCAATATAACTATATTGGCGTAATGTAACGAAATAATCTTACCGGACAAAAAGACTCCAGGACGTGTCCTACGAGTTACAAAATATACACAAATACACTTGTTATACATTCATTTTTCGGAATCAAATCATATAAATTTTTTAAAATTCTGCGGGGTGCTCAAGGAACCCCATTTCATCTACCCAATAGTAGATACGTTACTGTTTTTCCGCGCAGCGCCTCTAGCGGCCATCTATCGTATCAAAAAAGTTGGGCTCAATCGAAGCACTGCGTGTGAGTGCCTGTTCGATTGCACGCGCGCTACAGACACCAGCGTACCTCTACTATGTCCGTATGCGCTGCTTGTGCGCTTGCGCCAGCCACAATCTATGTTTAGCACTCTCCATCCACATCCACGCCTGCTTGACGGAAACGAAACTGATTCTGAAATTCGGCCGTCGAGCCGTCGAGCGTATCAATCGCAATCTGGAGCTAGCCTTCGAGTCCCCGCGAGCAGCGATTTTTATTTTTATTTTTCATTACTTTTTTAATTACATTTTCTAACCTTCCAAAAAGTTTAAATATATATTATATGTATATTCGTAAGTTTGAACCCTTTATCTCAACCAGGAGGGTAGTGAAAGGGTAAAAACTAATTATTGGTTTTTCCCACATTTTCCCTATTTAATGGTATACTTAAAAATTCTAGAAAAATTCTACAAAATTGTAGATATTATTCCTTATGATTGTGAATTTTTTCAGATTTTTTGCAAATAGTAAGTATGAAAAATCGTATAGCCGGATAAGATGGTCAAAAGTGCTCATCCAAATTAATTTTTAATCACACCATGTTCAATAAAAAATTACGAAAAAATTCATGAACATTCTGCCTAATAGCATACACGCGATTGAGACCATTTTCAAACTTTTTGGTTGTAAATAGCCAATTTTATATCGAAGTTTTCAGTTGATCACGTTTATATTATGATGTTAGTGTTTTTCAGATTTTTCGGATTATGCAAACATATGCAAAAAAATTGAAAATCTCCAAACATTCGAAGAAAATGCATACTTCGTATTGAATTTGTAGAGATACCAGTTTTATAAAAATTCAGTAGTCGGATATTATTGAAATAATTGTCCTTATAAATTGTATCGATGTTAAAAAGATCAAAATCAATTTTGTCGATGTTTCAATACTTTTTTGTAGATGTATTATGCAATCTTGCGTAGGGATTTGTGTGTGGTCAATTGTACAGGTTAGGATAGTAACTCTACGTGATATCGGTGGATATCTCTCTCTCTCTCTCTCTCTCTCTCTCTCTCTCTATATATATATATATATATACATATATATATATATATATATACACAGGGTGTCCCAAAATTCGTGAAAATCCCGAAAGGGGGTGGTTCCTGAGACCATTCTAAGAGACATTTTCCTTTGCACCAATGTCAACTGCGGCTTTGTTTAGGAGTTATTAACGAAAAACACGGACCAATCAGAGCGCGCCCTGGCCCGGCGCGCCACGCCGCGCCGGCAAGCGAGTGTCGGTGGTACGCCGCGACATCGCAACGAACAAGAGTTTCTCGATAATGTGAACCCTCTCCGATTTTGATGAGCTTTGGATATGTTGTCAAGACCATGATTCTGAACAACATTTCTCTTTAGACTTTTTGGCGATCGGCTTTAGTTTACGAGATAAGTAACTTGGAATTGTAAATCGATCGATGTACTATCTGAACTATCTCCTCTCCGATTTCGATGCGCTTTGGATACGTTGTCAAGACCATGATTCTGAACAACATTTCTCTTTAGACTTTTTGGCAATCGGCTTTAGTTTACGAGATAATCGTAAAAAAAGAGAAGAAGTAGAAACTGATTGAATTAAAAACTCACGTATTCAGCCGTAAATCCATTTGCTGCTTCGAAATGTGTGTCACTGGGTCACTCGGTGACGAACTGCACAGATGTCTTCAGGTACACGCCAGTACCGAAAGCCAAGGGACGTACGGCCAGGTCGACGAACTGCACAGCCGGTGGTAGAAGGCCTAAGGGATGCGCGGTCAAGTCGACGATCCAGAATTTAACTTTCACTTTCGAATCGATAAATAATTCGTATGTTTATTTTACACAGATGCCTTGAAATTTTTCCACACTCACAATCACTGTTCACATTTGTCAACACATAGTTATGCACTAATAATAATTGCCATATCCCTTGTACTGCTGCACAAATCACAACAATCAGGTAATGCAATCACTAGACTGCGCATTTCATGCATTTGTAGCAAATATGAGTAGGTGCATTTTAATACAGTAGAGAGATTAAAATAATTTCAAAGCACCATAGTATTATTTTCAACTTCTTAAAATGATCACAGTAAGAATCAAATATCTGTCTGGCTCCCCTGTCCCTTGTAATAGCGGCAGCCAACATTCATTTTGCATAAAGATTCGCAGTCTAGTGATTAGTTTAAATATCACTATCAAAAACACAGCTAATAGCAACCGTTAGCTTTGAATTGACAAGTCTTTGGAGATGTTCTCTCTACCGCGGCTCGAACGACACTGATTTTCCTCAAGATTTTTCTAAAGAATTTAGGAAGGGCATTTAGAGTGTCGAAATTCGAAATGCACGCTGTAGCACGAGAACGACGGGACGGTTAGACGAAAAACAGAATGCGAGAAGGACCGCTGTAAGCTTTGTGGCAAACACATGTTTAGTTTTTCCTGCAGGTTGGTACGTAGAGTCGATGGGTAACTGTTCGAAAACGTCATCCGTCCTTTTACCCAGCAAGGGGTAAAAATGTCAGGTCACCGTAGCATCCCTATTGTCCTATACCTTCCTTAAGAAACTTTCTAAAAGAAGGACAGACGACGTTTTCGAACGGTTACCCATCGACTCTGCGTACCAATCTACAGGAAAACCTAAACATGTGATTGCCATAAGTCTTAAAGCGGTCCTTCTCGTATCCTGTTTTTCGTCCAACCATCCCGTCGTTCTCGTGCTACAGCGTGCATTTCGAATTTCGACACTCTAAATGCCCTTCCTAAATTCTTTAGAAAAATCTTGCGGAAAATCAGTGTCGTTCGAGCCGCGGTAGAGAGAACATCTCCAAAGACTTGTAAATTCAAAGCTAACGGTTGCTATTAGCTGTGTTTTTGATAGTGATATTTAAACTAATCACTAGACTGCGAATCTTTATGCAAAATGAATGTTGGCTGCCGCTATTACAAGGGACAGGAGCCAGACAGATATTTGATTCTTACTGTGATCATTTTAAGAATTTGAAAATAATACATTGGTGTTTTGAAATTATTTTAATCTCTCTACTGTATTAAAATGCACCTACTCATGTTTGCTACAAATGCATGAATTCCGCAGTCTAGTGATTGCATTACCTGATTGTTGTGATTTGTGCAGCAGTACAAGGGATATGGCAATTATTATTAGTGCATAACTATGTGTTGACAAATGTGAACAGTGATTGTGAGTGTGGAAAAATTTCAAGGCATCTGTGTAAAATAAACATACGAATTATTTATCGATTCGAAAGTGAAAGTTAAATTCTGGATCGTCGACTTGACCGCGCATCCCTTAGGCCTTCTACCACCGGCTGTGCAGTTCGTCGACCTGGCCGTACGTCCCTTGGCTTTCGGTACTGCCGTGTACCTGAAGACATCTGTGCAGTTCGTCACCGAGTGACCCAGTGACACACATTTCGAAGCAGCAAATGGATTTACGGCTGAATACGTGAGTTTTTAATTCAATCAGTTTCTGCTTCTTCTCTTTTTTTACGATTATCTCGTAAACTAAAACCGATCGCCAAAAAGTCTAAAGAGAAATGTTGTTCAGAATCATGGTCTGGACAACGTATCCAAAGCTCATCGAAATCGGAGAGGATTCACATTATCGAGAAACTCTTGTTCGTTGCGATGTCACGGCGTACCACCGACACTCGCTTACCGGCGCGGCGCGGCGCGGCGGGCCAGGACGCGCTCTGATTGGTCCGTGTTTTTCGTTAATAACTCCTAAACAAAGCCGCAGTTGACATTGGTGCAAAGGAAAATGTCTCTTAGAATGGTCTCAGGGACCACCCCCTTTCGGGATTTTCACGAATTTTGGGACACCCTGTATATATATACAGGGTGTCGCAAGACCCCTTCGACTCCGGGAAATGGGAGGTTCCTTAGGTCATTTGAAGCAACATTTTCCTTTGCACCAATGTCAGCCGGGGCTTTGTTTAGGAGTTATTAACGAAAAACACGGACCAATCAGAGCGCGACCTAGACGCGCGATGGCACGTTCAGCCCGGCGCGCTGGGAGACGAGCGCGGTGTAACGCCGCGATGCCGCAACGAACAAGTTTCTCGAGATTATGTGAATCTTCCCCGATTTGGATGAGCTTTGGATATGTTGTCAAGACCATGATTCTGAACAACATTTCCCTTTACAGTTTTTGTCGGCCGGCTTTAGTTTACGCGATAAATGTAAAAACTTGTAATTGTAAATCGATCGATTGTACTATCTTCTACCCGATTTGGATGAGCTTTGAATATGCTGTCAAGACCATGATTCTGAACAACATTTCCCTTTACAGTTTTTGACGGTCGCGGAAGAACTTTACTTGTCAATTCATATGGGTGGATCTCTTTACCCGACTTACGGCAACGTTACCCGAACGAGAGAAGAAGCAGAAACTGATTGAATTGAAAACTCACTTATTCAGCCGTAAATCCATTTGCTGTCTTCGAAATGTGTGTCACTGGGTCACTCGGTGACGAACTGCACAGATGTCTTCAGGTATACGACAGTACCGAAAGCTAAGGGACGTACGGTCAGGTAAACGAACTGCACAGGTGGTGGTAGATAGCAGGTATACGACAGCCCGAGGGATGTGCGATCAAATCAACGAGATCCGGATTTTTCACTTTCACTTTCACACAGATGCCATGAAATTTTTCCACACTTAATAATTGTTCCAAATAATTGTGAGTGATCAATTCGTCAATTTTGAAGGATTTTAGTGCATCGACTGTCGCCTTGAAATGTTCCCAGTGCTAAAACGTACAGTGAGAAGTGAAAGAAAAATTCGGGATGTTCTTCTTTTAGAAAGTTTACGTTCGCTAGTGATCATGTTATCTGATTGTTGTGATGTGTGCTGCAATACAAATGATATTGCAATTGTTTGTGGAATTGTGGTATTGCAATTAAGTGTGGAAAAATTTCATGGCATCTGTGTGAAAGTGAAAGTGAAAAGTCCGGATCTCGTTGATTTGATCGCACACCCCTCGGGCTGTCGTATACCTGCTATCTACCACCACCTGTGCAGTTCGTTCACCTGACTGTACGTCCCTTAGCTTTCGGTACTGTCGTATACCTGAAGACATCTGTGCAGTTCGTCACCGAGTGACCCAGTGACACACATTTCGAAGCAGCAAATGGATTTACGGCTGAATAAGTGAGTTTTCAATTCAATCAGTTTCTGCTTCTTCTCTCGTTCGGGTAACGTTGCCGTAAGTCGGGTAAAAAGATCCACCCATATGAATTGACAAGTAAAGTTCTTCCGCGACCGTCAAAAACTGTAAAGGGAAATGTTGTTCAGAATCATGGTCTTGACAACATATCCAAAGCTCATCCAAATCGGGTAGAAGATAGTACAATCGATCGATTTACAAGTACAAGTTTTTACATTTATCGCGTAAACTAAAGCCGGCCGACAAAAACTGTAAAGGGAAATGTTGTTCAGAATCATGGTCTTGACAACATATCCAAAGCTCATCCAAATCGGGGAAGATTCACATAATCTCGAGAAACTCTTGTTCGTTGCGGCATCGCGGCGTTACACCGCGCTCGTCTCCCAGCGCGCCGGGCTGAACGTGCCATCGCGCGTCTAGGTCGCGCTCTGATTGGTCCGTGTTTTTCGTTAATAACTACTAAACAAAGCCCCGGCTGACATTGGTGCAAAGGAAAATGTTGCTTCAAATGACCTAAGGAACCTCCCATTTCCCGGAGTCGAAGGGGTCTTGGGATACCCTGTATAAAGATTGCGAATTGAAATATTGTTAAGGAAGCGAGCGAGAAACAGTGAGAGCGAATGAGGAACAGATTGCATACTTTAACAATTCTAATATCTGTATAATAATATATGTAAATAATAATATTTATATAATAATATTTGTAGGATTCTTGAGGAATGGGGTCGGTCTTCCATTAATGCCTTTTAATGGCTAAAATACTATATTTCACTAAATACATAGTTAGACGCTCGCTGTTACGCTATTCACTCTCTAAACGCGCTCGGACCAACTCTGCCTCGCCCGCCGAACTTCCACGCTTTATAACTTTCACCCCCTTGCATTCATCTCGCTTGCACTCATCTCGCTTGCACTCTGTCTCTCACATTCTTCCCTATCGCTCAGTTCTAAACACTTTTCGTTCACGCCTTCTCAGTCACTCGAGTTTTCCAAACATACCGGCACCGGTCCGTCTGCGTCGCAACATGATCCGGTCGCCCGCACGCACGCACAACGAACCATTCATCCTACATATTTTTATTTTAATTGTTAAAGCATACAATCTGTTGCTCATTCTCTCTCACTGTGTTTCTCGCTCACTCGCACTCTTTCTCTCTTTCTATACAATTTCGACTCGCAGTACTCGCTCTGATCCGCGGCCGTGACCTACTTCGCATATATAAACATACGTACGAATCAGCTGCTCAGGGCTCAGATATGCAGTTCGCGGTCTCGCACCTTCGTCTCTTTCTCTCTCTCACACATTCACGCTCTCACTCTTTCGTACACACTCGCTAGGCTAGGGCATTCACCTGTTAGCTGTTTATTGTTTCGGCGATCCGCAAGTAACATCCTATCGTTTAACGGTTTTGCATCCCTACAATTGAATATTGTTATATTCAGAAAAATATTGTTCAGTCTTAATAATGCTGTGAAATTGAGCGTCTTCTCCGTTGTCGAACGTTCGAGACAAAAACATGTAAACAGACAACGGACCGAGGATAGCGAGTGGCGAGCGAATGCGTTGACGGTTTGTTGATGTTTTTTTCGCGCGTACAAATTCGACGCGTGAGTGTGTATGTGTGCGAGTGCGCGGCCGCAGGAGTTTGGTTGAGGCGTCCTAGACGCCAGTCTTACGTTGGTCGAACTCGGCAACGGAACATTTTGATCCTCAATAAAGATTTATCCATATTTGTATTCGTAATAGTATTTTATTTGATAATCCAGTTCATTTTGGTTCTAATTGAACAAATGCAATATGAAATATTTTATTCGGTTCTGTCATTCTGTATTCCGTATTGTGTTCGGCCTTATATATTTATTATTTAAGTAGTTATTTATTGTTATTTATAATTTAAATAATTTCTAAATAAATACATTTTTATAATTTGTTTTTAAATTCATTATTCTAGTTTGGCTAGAGGAAGTTGCTTCGGACGATTCGAAATGCTTCTGTCAAGGCTGCAACAAGATCTTCGATTGCCGGCTTACAGAAATACACAGCATTCGTCCAGGCAGGCTCATCTTATCTTTTTTTCCCAATTATCCTTTAGGTTGTCGGTCGTTGGTTCGCGTTCTCAAAAATTCCACTGCTGCTGGCACACGCGCGATTTGAGACAGTCTTCTGCTTTTCTATAATTAAAAACAAAATATTAACAGACGATTAAATTTATGATTGCAAAGTACGGAATAAAATATTAATGTAACTGCACACTTATCTTTTTTTCCAAATTATCCTTTAGGTTGTCGGTCGTTGGTTCGCGTTCTCAAAAATTCCGCTGCTGCTGGCACACGCACGATTTGAGACAGTCTTGTGCTTTTCTATAATTAAAAAAACAATATTAACAATGTTCTTCGTTCAATGTTCTTTGTTCCTATATTTGAAGAAGAATTAAACATAATAAAAATTGTAATTCTGATTGCATTTTTGGCGATACAATATAGGTATTAACGTTACTTACCTTTTTTATCGGCGTAATATATAAATAAAAATAAACTATATAAATAAAATATATATTAAAATATTATAATTATACTATTATACATTACATTACACAATTATACATTACTATAAATTAAATAACTATAATATAATTATATAAATAAAATGAACTCCTAGTAAATATGAAAACTGGCTGTTTTAATGAGAAAATGTACCCAACAAGGCAGACGAAACTATAAACAATTTTACAAGTCCGTACACGCGTGCAAAGTTAACTGCCGAAAACATTGTGAACGCGACGAACTTGCATACAAATTCTCTCCCGATATCAGTTCTAAATGTCTATCGTCAATAGACATGGTGCGACTAGACTCCTGTCTAGCTTTGAGAGATGTGCGCACCACACAAATGGAATTTAACAGGTCGGTGCCTATTTTATTCCGTTTTTTCGATTTGATGTCGGGAAGCAGAGAAAATACTCTTTCGGCCTCGGCCTTTGAGTGGGGTAGACATCGAACAATATTTAAAATAGAAGACAGAATTGGGAATCGAAGAACTTTGTGGGGGTTTTCTAATTTGACGATGTCTACACCCACATATTGTCGAAGGACAACTTCGCCCATTGGTCCCTCTGCGACCGCGAAGTGCCATAATACAAAAAGTCCCACTCTTTTTGTAATTCGGAGCAATTGAAATTTCCCAATTTATTGGCAACAGCTTCGAGATCTTGAAAAGTAAGATCTCTGTTGCCATTAAAAAGGGAATTACACGGTCTGAATAAAAAAACATCGTCGTGAGGAAGACGATTTTTGATTTCATTGCTTAGGGTGACCAAAAACCCTAAACAATTTTCCCGGAAGGAGTCTACCTCAACTTCCGACATCATCCCCTGAACTATTGCTTCTTCCAAGTCCTCTTCGCATTTCGAACCAAGATACACTTGGTTTAGTGGAACTTGGTTCGTTTTAAGGGAAAAATTAATCTCCCTTATTAAATCGAAGTGCTGCAGAAGAGCAGGTTTTAAAAACCTGCTTAGGAACATTCGAAGCAGCCTTTTCGAATAAGGCTGCAACTCCTGTATCAATGTTCTTCTACCTTGGAAGATGGCACTATATCCATTGAGAATGTGAAGGGCATCTTCCAAAAAATGGAAATACCCTTTTATCTCAGGTTTACCAAGAAGACGAAACAATGTCTTGGCTGTTTCTGAGTTCTCCGAAAAGGAATGCTCATTAAAGAAATTAAATACATCGTCCCAAACATCTAAAAGTCGTGTCACGCTTCGGTGCCTGCAATGCCACCGTGTTTCTGACAACTTTAAGAGCTTCAAAGGACGGTTGTCAAAACTCTCCTGAAATTGCCGAAAAATAGCAGCCCGTCTGGGGCTGCTATTTACAAAAGAAGCGAGGCCTCGAGGTAAATCGTCGCATTCCTTTGGTAACATAGCACAAGCAGCACTGGCCGCCAATGCTAGGGAATGACATACGCACGGCAATGTAACGACTCGGGGATTCTTTTCAAGCAACTTTGACTTGAAGGAAGAAAATTTCCCAGTCATAACGGCAGCATTATCGCAACTAAGAGCCGCGATATTATTCATCGGAATCTGCATCCTCAGCATTTCATTTTTGAAAGCTGCGAAAAGCTTCCCCGCTGAACAGTCGCTGGCACATCTAAATGGATTAGTTGCAATAATTCTGTCGTTACAGTCAAACGACGTGGCTCAACATAGCGAATCGCTAATGTCAACCATTTGTCGTTTGTCGAGTCAGAGGTCTCATCCTCGTGGATCGAAAATTTACAATGTCGTGCGTCGTCGACAATGCGTTGGGTTTTACGAACGCACAGCACATTCGTTATTATCTTACTGCACTTTGTGCGGCCCACTTTCATGCCCTGCAAGACTTCAGGCTCCTTGCCTATATCCTGCATAAGGGCGAGGAGATGAGAGGCGATGGAGAGAGGAACATTATTCTCGGCGAAGAAAGCCGCGTACCTAATTTCGGCGATTTTGATTTTATCGCCGAGCGAAGAACTACCTCCCTCGTCAAACGCTTCGGACTGATCGCATTCTTCGGCAGGCTCCTCAAGATCGACGATATTGTCTTGAGTGACATTATCATGAAGCAATTGCTTCATATTTTCCACATGAGCCTGCCTGGACGAATGCCTGCGTATTTCTGTAAGCCCGCAATCGAAGATCTTGTTGCAGGCTTTACAGAAGCATTTCGAATCGTCCGAAGCAACTTCCTCTAACCAAACCTTCAGTGATTCGTCAGCGTCATACCAATGACGCTGAAACCTCTTTTTGTGCCTTTTAATGGGTACACTTGTCATTATTTACCTAAGTACCTACAGCCAGACTCTTTAAAAACCCTAATATATATACAACTAATGGAATAAAGTATCTAATACACAACACAACACTACACTTATTAAACTAACACTTATTATAAAATTATTAAAATTAACTTATTATAAAACAGTACACACAAAATATCATAAACGTTCGTAGCACGTGGACCGTTCTGACCGTTGATGTGTCAAGATCGCGCGGGATATAGTCACGCCGTCACGCGCAGGGATTCTAACCCGACGCCTAACCCTAACCCAAACCCGGTTAACCAAGGAAGGTTACTGTAATCCGCTGTAACCCATACTATCCTCGAGGGAACGGTTCTCAAATCTTAGAGAGAGCAGGTTAACCCGCTCGGAGCGGGTTACTCACTATTAAATAGAGATTCACGGAATATAACCCGAATCGTAAAGTATTTATAGCTAACGTATTATAAATAAACAGGTTCAGGTAATAATCATATTGAAAAGAGCTTTTTAAATTAGATTATTAGATAATAACAATAATTTTCAAAATTAAAGATCGAATTCGTTTGTCCAAAGTATTATGATGTCATCTATAATGTCACTATTTAAACGTGAACACACAATAAAAACAATCTGAATAAATATAAATGTTTTCAACACAACGTGTGAACACAACGTGTGAAATAAGAATGGGATGGATGGGCAATCCATAACAATAAAAAATCGAAAAACAGTTGATAAATCTTTTCTTCGTTTCGTTTTCCGTTCCGCGTCAAACAATTGCCAACCGACGCTCCAACAACGATACCATAATACCAGGCATTCTTGGCTCATTATTGCCTTATTATATATGTATACATATACGTTCCTTCCGAAACACACAACATTCATACTCTTCATAATTACCTAAAATACAAATTTCTTTACCAAATTTCTTTATCAATAATAAGTTGTCCTCATATTATTTAAAATCGATTCGTAGATAAATTCAACTGATTGGCACCAAAGCATAATTATAAATAAGAAAAGAAGTTCAAACTTTGCGTACTCAAAACCCGCTCTTAGTGTGGGTTACAGTGTTTCATGGGTTACCAAAAACCGAAACCGATTCGGGTTACGGTTTCCAACCGTAACCCGCTCTTACCCGGTTAACCGGGTTACAGTTGGCCATCTAGTAACCGGTTACCGAAGCTACGCGGGTTACAGCGGGTTATTGAGAACCGAATCCGATTCGGGTTAGGTTTTTGATCCCTGGTCACGCGCATCATCGATACGCCACCGATGCACTTGTTTCTTGACGTAGGAGGTTTGTTATACGCAGGTGCATAGAAAAAGGGGCGATGAATAGGATATTTGGCGCATCTAATCGCGCATCTCGTCGGGCACCATATCTGTCGATGACGGACATTGTGTCTCTTATCTCGTTATTTATTGTAATTTATAAACAATTGTAAACAATATTTGTAAACAGTTTTTAAATAAATAAATTTTTATAAGGTATAGAAATTTGTTTCTATATTCATATTATTTTAATTATTATTTCAATAATAATTTATTGTTTAAATAAACATTATTATGGGAATAATAAATGGAATAATGAATATAAAAACAAATTATAAAAATGTATTTATTTAGAAATTATTTAAATTATAAATAACAATAAATGACTACTTAAATAATAAATATATAAGGCCGAACACAATACGGAATACAGAATGACAGAACCGTAACCGATATAATCCAGAACCGATATTGTCCTAACAGTTATAACATCATTTCGGTTCTTCTAATTAACTGTTTCAATCACACCCGATTTATAACAGTTTGAAAAAGTTATTTTCACTTTCACAACCGTTTCAATCCCTGATTTATACACAAGTTCGTCGCGTTCACAAAGTTTTAAACAATTACCTTTGCACGCGTTTACGCGAACTTGTGAGGTCATTTATTCCTCATTTATTACACCTTGGTAGGTACATTTTGCAATTAACCAACAGCCACAAACGTATTTCCAGTTTTCTTTATCGCGTTTCTAACATTTCTTTTATTAGGAATTATATTTATTGATAAAAAAATAAGTATACCTTAATATTTATATTGTGTCCTATAATATTGCAATTAGACTTGAACGTTGGGAGTTATGCTTATATATTGAAATATAACTGAATAAAATATTTCATATTGCATTATTAAGACTGAACAATATTTTTCTGAATATAACAATATTCAATTGTAGGGGGGCAAAACCGTTAAACGATAGGATGTTACTCGCGGATCGCCGAAACAATAAACAGCTAACAGGTGAATGCCCTAGCGAGTGTGTGAGAAAGAGTGAGAGCGTGAATGTGAGAGAGAGAGAAAGAGACGAAGGTGCGAGACCGCGAACTGCATATCTGAGCCCTGAGCAGCTGATTCGTACGTATGTTTATATATGCGAGGTAGGTCACGGCCGCGGATCAGAGCGAGTACTGCGAGTACTGCGAGTCGAGATTGTATAGAAAGAGAGAAAGAGTGCGAGTGAGCGAGAAACACAGTGAGAGAGAATGAGCAACAGATTGTATGCTTTAACAATTAAAATAAAAATATTATTATATAAATATTATTATTTATACAGGGTGTCCCAAAATTCGTGAAAATCCCGAAAGGGGGTGGTCCCTGAGACCATTCTAAGAGACATTTTCCTTTGCACCAATGTCAACTGTGGCTTTGTTTAGGAGTTATTAACGAAAAACACGGACCAATCAGAGCGCGTCCTGGCCCGCCGCGCCGGTAAGCGAGTGTCGGTGGTACGCCGTGACATCCGATGCATTTCCAGAGTCTGTTTCGCAAAATTTATTAGCTGTGGTATATTTTCTAATTTTTGATTGACAAATCGATCTTCTACCCCACAGTGGAAGTTTAATTTATTTATATTGGGTCACGCGGGAATGGGTAGAGGCTAGAGAAAAAGGGGTAAGGGTGATTGTAGGGGGGGATTTTAATGCAAGAACGGGAAGGGAAGGGGGAGAGGTCTTAGAAGAAGGAGGGGGGAGAGGGTTAAGAAGTTCTAAGGACCTAATAGTTAATGGGGATGGGAGGAGACTGTGTAACTACATAGAAGAAAGGGGGTGGGGAATTATGAACGGGAATATAAAGGGGGTTGAGGAAGGGGAGTGGACGTACGTAGGGGCGAGAAGGAACTCGGTGATTGATTACGTGCTGGGGAATGAGGATACAAGGGAAGGTGTGGGAAAGGTAGAGATTGGGGATAAGATAGACTCAGATCATATGCCTGTAATAGTATGGGTAAAGGGGGAGATGGGAGGGAAAAAAGGGAGGAAGGGAGGAGGGAAAAGAAGAATGGTGGGGAGGTGGTCGGAAGAAGCAGGGGAGGAATTTAGGGAAAAATTTGCAGCTAGAGCAAGTGGAGGGGATGGGTCGCAGGAAGACTGGGAAGGGCTGAAAGGGAAAATAATGGAAGTTATAGGGGAAATGGGGAAAAATGAAAAAATAAAGAGAAAAAGATGGTGGGATGAGGAATGTAGAGTAGGAAAAAAGTTAGCGAGGGAGGAGTTAAGAAAGTGGAGAAAGGAAGGAGGGGATGGATTAGCCTTTAGGGAGAAGAAAAGGGAATACCAGAAATTGTGCGAGGAGAGGAAGAAAAAAGAGAGGGAAAAATGGGAAAAAGAAGTAGAGGGGATAAAAACGGAGAGTCAGGTGTGGAAGGTTGTAAATAGGGAAAGAAAAAGAAGATCGAGGATAGACGAAAGAATAAGGATGGAAGAGTGGGAACAATATTTTAGGGATTTGCTGGGAGGGGTAGAAGGGAGGGTGGGAAAGTTAGGAAAAAGTAGAAGAGAGGGGGATGAAGAGAAAGATTTAGAAATAGGGGAAATCATAAGGGTGGTAAAAGGGCTGAAGGATGGGAAAGCGGCGGGTGGAGACGGGATTCCAAATGAGATATGGAAGCATGGGGGATCGGAAGTGCAGGAGGAGCTATGGAGGATCTGCAATTGGGTGTGGAGGGGAGGGGGTTGGCCGGAGGATTGGGCGGAGGGGGTGGTGGTACCAATCGCAAAAAAAGGGGATAGTAGAAAGGTGGGGAACTATAGAGGAGTAACATTGACGCAGACAGCATATAAGATTTACGCGGCAGTATTAGCGGAGAGGGTGAGGGAGGAAGTGGAGAGAAAGGGGCTGTTGCCGACAAGCCAAACAGGATTTAGAAAAGGCCTAGGGTGTATAGATAACATCTATGTGTTAAACTATCTTATAAACAGGCAGGTGAGGAGGAAAGAAAGGAGGATAGTAATTATGTTTGTAGATCTGAAGGCGGCGTTTGACTCGGTAGACAGGGATGTATTATTAGAAGCGATGAGGAAAAGGGGAGTGAGGGAAGGGCTAGTGGAAAGATGTGAGGAGGTTCTGAGAGAAACAAAAAGTAAATTAAGAGTGGGGAAGAAGAAGGGGAATGTTTCTGGACAGAAAGAGGGGTTAGGCAGGGCTGCCCACTAAGCCCCTTGTTATTCACATTAATGCTGGCGGATATAGATGAGGAGCTTGAGAGGGGAGGTTGGGGAGGGATCAAAGTGGGGGGTAGAAAGATTCGTACGCTATCATATGCAGACGATATAGCCATGTTAGCAGAGGAGGAGGACGGGATGAGGGGAATGATGGGGGTATTAGAAAGGTACCTAGAGGGGAAAAAGCTACAGCTTAACGCGGACAAGTCAAAGGTGATGAGGTGTAGGGTGGGAGGGGGGAGATGGAAGAAGGTTTCATGGAGGTGGAATGGGAAGGTAATTGAGGAAGTAGGGGAGTACAATTATTTAGGGTACACGATCACGAGGGATGGGGGGCAGAAGGCGCATGTACAGGATAGACTAAGAAAGGGGGTGGCGGTTATGGGACAGGTCTGGGGGATAGGGAAGAGGAAGTTTGGTAAAGATTGGGGTAGAAGAGTGTGGCTGTTTGACAAACTGGTATGGTCGGTAGTTAGCTACGGAGTAGAAATATGGGGTTGGAAAGAGAGAGAATGAATAGAGAAGCTACAGGAAAGGTATTTGAAATGGGTTTTAGGGGTAGGTAGGTTTACGCCAGGATATATGGTTAGGGAAGAGTTACAAAGGGAATTGTTGAGGGGGAGGGCTGGGTTAAGAGCATGGGGGTATGAGAAGAAGTTAGGGGAGGGTAAAGGGGGGGAGTTAGCACGGTTATGTTGAGAAGAGATAAGGAGAAGGGTTGGGAGGGGAGGGATAAGGAATGGGTGGGAAAGGGAGAGAGAGGAATTTATAAGGGGGCAAGGGTGGTCGTTGGAGGAATGGAATGAAATAGTAGAGGGGAGGAATGAGTCAGTTAGTGGAGAGATAATAAATAGAGAGGGGAAAAGGCAAAGAAAGGATAGGTGGGAGAAAATAGAAAACTCGAAGTCGAACAAGTGGTATGGGTGGGTAAAGGGGGAGGGGCTGCCGGGGTATTTAAAGAAAGGGTGGGGTGAGAGTAGGTGGCAGAGGGTGGCAAGGTACAGGTTAGGGAATGAGATGATGGGTGAGAGATATTGGATGGATGAAGACAGAAGAAAATGTAGAGTGTGTGGATGGGAAAACGAAACGTGGGAGCATGTGTGGGAAGTATGTATGAGGATGGATGACAGTAAAGGATGGCAGGAGAGTATGTGGGAAATGTTGGAAGATGAAGGAGGAGGGGAGGAATGGATGAGGATGATAGATGATTGGAGAATGGGAATGAATGAGAAGAGTGGGAGTGGAAGTGAGCAACCGGGAAAGGGAGTCCACGGCTAGGGAAGGGGGGTTGAGAAGGGCTACGGGAACGAGGTTCTGGGGGAAAAGGGGTGAGTTAGCGGATATGATAGCTCAATGTAAGCGTGTCTCTCTCTCTCTCTCTCTCTCTCTCTCTAGAGTAATTTAGGTTAAGATTAGTTGATAAGTTAGGTTTAAGTAATTAGTAATTAAGTATTAAGTTTGTATGAGCGTTGTTATAATGGAGGCAGTATGTAAATTTGTAACCCCAAGGGGATCAAATAAAGTTATTATTATATTGGGCCACGCTTGCTGGAAGCGTTTAAAAATTGGCACGTTTGGACCCGTAGACTGGGACATCTTCTTCTCAAAAACCGCTCTTCAAACTATTTCGTACATATGGTGTCTGCACGGAAGATATAGCAAGTACCGTCCGATTACGTGCTCTAAAATTACACACTGTTCAATGCCAATGTAGCTAAACTGTCACTTTAGGCTTCTTAAAGTCTTGTTTCAGTACAGGTATAAATAAAATGTAATACATGGAAATGTTTAAATATCTCTGTTATTTGTGATTGTACGAAAAAATGTCAGAGGAGAAATTTGCATTGTTCAATAAGGTAAATATAATGGCAAAATAAAAAATTTGTTGGAAATCATATTTTTGAAATTTCGAGGTCATTGTTATTATTATTTAAAGGAAGTCATATAATTTTTCCATATTCATATTTAGAAAAAAAAGACAAATCCAACGATGTGCCATGTTCCATAGTTGAGGTGAATTTCACAATTTTCAAAATTTTCAGTCGCTTTGAGGCACGTGATCCTTTTTTTCGATCGATCTCAAACTTCGCACAAATTTTTTTCTCACCTAAAGGAACAATTATGGGGGGTGCGGTGCATTTAATTCGTTGGTCAAAAAATATGGACCACCCTAATGCATGACTCTGTAAACTCGTAGTGCGTGTGTATGATATTGTAAATAGTGCTAGAGCGTTTATTCCAGTATACTAAGTACGGTGTTATGAACAATTATAGTACAGGATAAGGATTTGTGGATATTTGTGAGAAGAATTTAAAAGTGAAAGGGCATTGACCCCTTCTACTCGATAATTCCATAGGGCGGATATTAGAAATGCCCTTGTGGATTTTAACAAGTAGGTAGGTTCAATGTCGTCCACCGATTTTTTAAACATTTTCACCTCGCTGGGGCCCCAAATGAGAACCAAGGTATGCATGCGTTTGTCACTTGATACGAGACTGTCGCGCGCCTGTCTGACGTACGCAACGTATACTTTTGTTAGAAGTGTTGCAGCATTTTAGGCGGATTTTTAATTGTTAATAACTAAATAACGAAGCCGAAATCGCAATTTTTTTATTCTTCATTTTCGTCTTATATTATCGTCGAGAACCACCCCTTAAATTTTCTCCCACCTGTAGGTAAACACCCTGTATACACACACACACACACACGTGCGCGCTCATGTGATTATATATGTATATATATATATGTACACATATGTACAAGGTGATTTTGCTTGTTCGCGCGAATCTGGAATGAAACGGCGCACGACTTTAAAATATACCTGAGGATTCGCTTGATTGCGCGAATCAGAATCAAAACGTCGCACGACGTTACAAGAGCATATTTAGAAAACACACGCTCGCATCATAATAAATGAAGACAACAAACACCCGGACACAAGACCGCTGTGCATTTGTTATTATGCACGTAATTATTCAAGCACATTCATTTATTACATTTATTATATTATACAGGTTGTCCCATTTGGGTACAGCCGGATAAGACAGTAAAAAATGCCCTTGAACCGAATTTTATCGACGACGTGCCATTCGATAGAGCACCATGAAAAAACATACTGTGCAAAATTTCAACCCTGTATCTCGATCAGGAGGGTAGTTATGGGGTAAAATCGAAAAATCAGTTTTTGGCCTATTTTCCCTAGTGAATGACGTTTAGAAATTCTGAAAAAAATCAGACACATGTCAAGAACCCAAATACATACTTTGCAATTAGTTTCAGATTTTTAAAATGGAAATCTTGCTCGTAAAAAATCAAAAACCTCAAAAAAATCGAAAAAATGCAGATTTCACATGGAAGTTGTAGAGTGTCCACATTTATATTTTTACAGTAGCAGTATATTGTGATAAGTATTGTTCATGAATTTTTTCAGATTTTTCGGTTTGGTGCGCCGTTGTTAAAAAAAAATAAAAACCGATTTTTTCAACGTTTGTTCCGCGAAGATGTTACGGATGACGAACAGGTGTTCAATATCATCTCTGGCAGGAACCGTCCTAGATAAACGACCCTAGATAAATCTACATAACTGTTTAGGTTAGTTTAGGGCCCAAACGTACGCACGACCAACTGGTCGTTGACAAAATACGAATGTTCACTTGAAGGGTACTGACAAGTACCACCCGTCATTGCAGGGCTATATAAGCCCTTACATTTCTACTCTCGTGGGCTAGTACTGTGGTAATCACGAATAGTGTCGCGTCGTGCTGTATCTCGGAAGTCAACTACCAGTGAGATCGGACGTTCGTTCCTTTTGAATCAAAGTTTAACCGTACAGATTCCGCGAGTTCGGTCTAAAATCTGTTAGGCAGTGACAAGGTTGCTCCGAGTCCCCCGCATTGCCAGTGCGTCAACACCGTGCGTCTTAGCTTAGGTAATATCACCTTCCAATTTCTTTCCTATTCTAAATTCAGGTCATTCGCGACACAAATACACTTGTAGAACGAAACTCTATAGTAAGAATATATTTGTCTTCTTTGATAATTATCTCAAATTCATTAAACCCATAATTATCGTCCAATATCCTAACCAAGTAATTGAACGTCCCCACATGATTCAATCTTACCGCTCGGATTGTATCAATTAAATTATACTAGTTACGAGGCTTACTAATTATCCTAGCAATTCCCTGATTAACCATCAGGTTCTTTCGCGACATTCCTATTGTCCGAACAGAGATTTATCCAACCTAGCGGCTCCCCAGTTTTGCATTGGGTTCGTCCGCATCCTAACAGCTCCCTGATGTCGCATCAGGTTCGTCTGTGCTATTATACAACCTCCTAGCAGCTCCCCGGTTTTGCATCGGGTTCGTCTGCGTTTGACTCCATTCCTAGAGGCTCCCTGACTTCGCGTCAGGTTCGTCCTCGCTGTCAATAATCCTAGCGGCTCCCCAATTTCGCATTGGGTTCGTCCGCGTTCCTTAACTAACAAATTTATATCATATTCCTAGGGTAATAACTAGAGATCTCGATTTCACGTGTATCTGAAATACACGTGTACACGTGTAGTTCGGATGTTCGTGTTGAAGTTCGTGTATATTCGTTACACGTGTACACGTGAATTTTCAATACACGTTCAGATTCGTGATCTCTAGTAATAACCCTTCGCCGGCCACTCGTGCTGCTCGCGGCCCTAGCTCGTAACAAAGAACTAAGCTAACCTTAAAATTGTTACGTTCTATTTATTCTGTAAGTCTATCAGGCTCTGATAAACCTTGAGCATTCTACAGAAGTAATTAAAAAATGAAATCAACTTAATTAATATTTCTACAGTATAAACATTACATTGTAGCCATAGCGGTAGGGATTAACAGGATGTGCTGGACAAATATATTTATTTTGGATTAGGAGTATAGGTACAGGAAGATGAAGTATATATAATAATCCAATTGCTCGAATTACACAGAATATGTAAACTCTCTCTCTCTCATCCTTTCTCTCACAAACGTCTAGAAGATGCTCTGTCCTCTCTCGCTCGACAAGGCGTCCAGGTATTATCGCCGTACTCTCCTTGACGAGACAAGCGGCCAGGAACACACTCTCTCTCTCTCTCTCTCTCTCTCTCTCTCTCTCTCTCTCTCTCAAACGACTATAAGGTGCTCTGTCCTCTCTCGCTCGACAAGGCGTCCAGGTATTATCGCCGTACTCTTCTTGACGAGACGAGCGGCCAGGAACACTCTCTCAACCTCTCTCGCTCAAACGTCCAAAAGGTACTCTGTCCTCTCTCGCTCGACAAGGCGTCCAGGTATTATCGCCGTACTCTCCATGTCGAACGAGCGACCAGGAACAGACTCCCGTCCTCTCCCGTTCTCCCGGCAGGCGTCCAGGTATTATCGCCGTACTCTCCTGCCGGGGCGCTACTGCTAACCAAGAGCGGCCGTGGTCCTTACCTCGTCCTCTCTCTCGGAATAGCAAAATAGGCCGAGTCCCTCCGTGAACCCTCTATTTATATAAATCCGTTACTATCCGCGTACGTGAAATCAACAGCGGCCGTTAAGCGCGATTCGTCTTTTCGCGCGCTCCCCTTACGTCGCTACCTCACGTCGGTCGTCTACAAACTATGCTTCTAGAAGCTTTTAGAAGCTAGTCGATTCTAAATTTCTTCTAGAATATTCTATACATGCTACAATCTCCTCCTCTGGACACGAAATCGCCCCGATGAGTAGTCCAGGATCTTAACAAGTGACGTCGTCGGAACTAGGACCGGCTTCGTCCTCCCTCCTTCGCTTTCGTGGTCGTCCGAGCCTGCGGATGGGTACCACGGGTGCAGGTACCTGGTCCCGTTCTCCAGTGTAAGGGTGTAGTGCTGAGGTGTGATAAACTCCAATTATCACCGGCGTGTCGTCTCTGGTTTGCATCTCGTAACTGCTCGCTCCGATACGCCGCTTCACAGCATACGGTCCGTCTCGTCTCGGCGCCAATTTAGACGAGTAATGATGGTGTCGTTTGCTCAGCGTGTGGGTGGTTACCCAGACAAGGTCACCGGGCTGGTAGTCTGGACCTTCGCGTCGCCGTTGATCCGCATACTGTTTTGGACGATCCTGTCGATCCTCCTGCGTCAGTTGCGCTACTCGCAAGGTATCTGCCAAGGCGAGCAGTTTCGATGTGACTTCTGGCAAGAAGTTTTCTCCGTGAACGATCGCCCTCAGGTCACGACCCGTGTCATCTGGGGTCCTCAACTCTCGTCCAAAGGTGAGATAGGCTGCCGTGTATCCCGTTGTCTCGCATTTCACCGAATTCATGGCGAAACGTATTGCGGGAAGTTTGTCGTCCCAGGATGTGTGATCGTTTCGCACATAGATTCCGAGCTGCGCTTTGAGGTCCCGGTTTTTCCTCTCCACTGGATTTGCCTCCGGATGATATACAGGGATGAAGGATTGTTGGATTCCCAAGCAATGGGAAACTTGCTGCATGACGCCGCTTATAAACTGCGTGCCATTGTCGCTGATAATTCGGCGGGGTAGTCCAAATCGTAAAAACACCTCTGTTGCTTGCTGCAACGGGAATATCTCCACCCATCGGGAAGCGGTGTCTTCGATGATCAGTATCCAGTGGTTGCCCTTCTTCGTAGCTGGTAGAGGTCCGAAAAGGTCCAAGGCCAGTACCTCAAATCGACGTTGCATCATAGGTGTTTGAAGCAAGCCGGCTGGTTTAACGTTACTGGCCTTATAACGTTGACATTCGATGCAGGACCGGACGTATTCTGCGATTTCCTTGGACATCCTTGGCCAGAAGTATCGGCTTATTATTCGGTGTAGAGTGTGTTGGATTCCATAATGTCCGGCAGTGGGGTCATCATGGTAGGACCGCAGGATGCCTTGTCTTTCGTGTACTGGTATGACCAGTTGTGCTTCTTCGGAATCCACGTTCGAGGCGTGCCGGTATAACACACCATCGTGTAGGAGATAGCCTCGAGTGGTCCATTTCCTCATTTCGTCGTCGTTGTCTGTAGATTCCAGGGCCTCGATGATCTCCTTCAGGTTGTCATCCTTGAGCTGCTGATCCCTGGTTTCGGTAGGACTACGTGTTGGCATGTCGACGACGAGGCCGGCAAGATCCGTCCTTTCCTGATCATCCCATGGTTCTGTTGGAAGTCTCGAGAGCATATCTGCCACCACATTGCAGCGCCCGGGAATGTACTCGATTTTCGGACAGTAGGGTTGCAGTAGTAGTGCCCACCGCGCCAATCGTCCGGTTGGTGACTTCAGTGTCATCAACCATTTCAAGGGCTGATGATCGGAGGCGATCGTGACGTTCGTTCCCTCGATGTAGCCACGGAACTTGTCTACTGCCCAAACTACGGCGAGTGCTTCTCGTTCCGTGGTCGAATAATTCTTTTCTGCTGGCGACAGCAAGCGACTGGCATACTCCACTGGATGCTCGGTGTCCATAGCGTAGCTGCTGGCATCAGTTCGAAGTATGTACGGTCTAGTCTCATCAGCCGTCTGCAAAATTGGTGCGTTCGTCAGGGCCCTCTTCAAACCCCTGAACGCCTGCTGCTGTGGTGAAGCCCATTCCCAGGTAACCTTTTTCCGTGTTAATCGTGTAAGTGGCTCTGCGATACTGGCGAAGTTCGGTACAAATCGACGATACCAGGAACAAGTCTGCAAAAATGATATTAGTTGTTTTAGATTCGCCGGCGCCTTCATATCCAGTATGGCTTTCGTTTTGTCGGGATCCGGTTGTATTCCTCGTGATGTAAGGACGTGGCCCAAATATTTGATATTTTGGCAACAGAATCGACACTTCTCACGGTTCATCCGAAGTCCGAATTTCTGGAGCCTGGTGCATACAGCTTTCAGATCCTCTATGTGTTCTTCGAAAGTTGACGAGAGTACCAGTACATCATCCAGGTATACCAGTATGTTTCGGAGTCCGAGACCCGACTTCAAACGATCCATCAGTCGCTGGAACGTTGCTGGGGCATTCTTCAACCCGAAAGGCATGCGTTTGAATCGGTAGACTCCGAACGGAGTTGTGAATGCCGTCTTATCCCGATCCTCGGTCCGTACGCCGATCTGCCAGTAACCTGACTGTAAATCCAGGGCGGACATATAGGCTGTTTTCTTGGCCGCATGTAGTAGATCGTCGATTCTTGGTAGCGGGTACGAATCGCCGACTGTTATGGCGTTTAGGCGTCGATAGTCGACGCATACTCGAATACCACCGTTTTTCTTTGGTACCAAGACGACTGGTGCGGCCCAGGGTGATTCGCATTCCTCAACGATGTCGCCGGCCAGCACCTTATTCAGTTCTTCCTGTAGCAGCTCCCTTTTTGCAGGTGGTAGGCGGTAGGGTGGAACTGCGATCGAGGGATGGTCACCGGTGTCTATCCGGTGAATTGCCTCAGCTGTCGGTGGTCCTGAACCTCGACGCCGGCAATATCTGTTCGAATCGGCTGGCAGTGCCGTAGACATCGTTCGAACAGTCTTTCGATGCCAGACCATTCAGTTTTTGCCTCTGTTCGATTGTGTTTTGGTGGGCGTTTTATCGGACTCAGCAAAGGTGGTGGTGGTGTCAGGAATTCCTCATCTATTTCTTCCAGATACTCTTGCAACCGTTTCGGCTTCTGCGCGGTTGACGGTACAATTTCTGGAGTTGCCCTGTTCTCCAATCCTCCGATTTCGTCCTGAAAATCGAATCCTTCGTCTAGATTTTCTACGAAATGCCAACTTCGTTGTGGGGTGTTGATGACAATTTCCGCGTCTTCCAAGAAATCCATTCCTAATAGTGTGCGGTCGTCCTTGCTGCCGGAGAGGACGATGAACTGAGTCGTGATTTTCCGTCCTTCCAGGTGGACCTCAACTTTAGTGATCATGAATGCATTCGAGGATTTCCATCTGCCAGGGCGACTTGCATGAACTTCTTTTCAAATTTCAACCCCTTCCCTTTTAGAATTGTTACCAGACTCTGGCTGGCTACACAGCATTTCGCTCCGGTATCCAGATAAGCGAGTCCCTTTTCGCCTTCAATAGTCACCGTTACCGTTGGTCGTGGTCTGGGTTGTGTTGTAATGTTGACGGAGCAGAAAGCGGCTGGGGTTGATGTTGTTGCAGTCGTTTTGTTGCATTCAGGACATTTTGCACGTACGACTCCTGGCTTTCCGCTGCCATAGCACTTCAGAGGTGGTCTCGTAGTCGTATATGCTGTTTCCGTATGGTTATGTCTCGCAGGTGCCAAGAACGTCCTGTGTTTGCATTCCTGGCTGTTATGCCCGAATTTACGACAGACCCCGCAGCGTGGCCGTTCTTTCCATCGTGGATCGGGTCCTTCTTTCAAAGATCGGGTTTCCGGATACTTTGGCGACTCTTGTTTTGGGGCTTCTTTCTCCAACGCCTCGACTCTCCGTGCGCGCTTCACGAGGTCCGTGAATGTCTTCACAGAATCTCGTGAAATTCGATCTCGCAGATGAAAGCGCAGGAGCCCATACAACATGTCTATTTGAACCTCCTCTGTTGGTAGCGTCGCACAGTGGGGTATTTCGCTGAAAAACGGGAATAAAATATTGTAGCGTTATCTATGGGCTCACGGTCACAAATAAGTAGGTCGTTGGATTCGTCTTGACGCCAGCTATAAGATTATGAAATAAAAATTGTACTTTAACATTTAAAAAATCAAAATAATTCTTATTTTTTGGCGAAAAAATTTTTTTTTTGAAATTTTAAATATATAATTTTGTACTTGTTTCAATACTGTTCAACTTTTATTGGAACCATTTTCTCGTCAGATTATCCGAACTCTTGAAAAGTTGTGATAATGGAATGCTTTGATTACTATGTACTGAGTTGAGATAGGTGTACAAACTCTTCACAGATTTTATTCTGTTATCATCTAAATTAGTATTGTTATTAATATTTCAACATTACCAATCATTCTGTAAGTTTTTTTTCAATTTCAAAACTTTATTGACGATTTTGGTATACAATTGAGCTGAATTGAGCACTCCTTCTGGTACCATTACATTCTATAAAGCTTTGCAATCATAGTCCAACAAAAAAATCTTCCGAATTTTTCCGAATTCGAGAGTTATAACTAATTTAAGTAGAAATGAGCATGGAAAGTCGCAGCGTACGCGTAGTACACCTGCACCGCAAACTCTCGCGGTCGAACGCGTTCGCCCGATTCTCTTGTTTACATTGTTGCTGCAAAGAAGCCTTCGATTCAATCGTTTCCTTGCAGTATTCAGTCAAAACGGTTTGGAACGCTTCCACCGATAATTACGTTGAAATGGTGTAATTTTTTATTTTAATAATATCAAATATGTTGATCACGTAACTTTTTAATAAGTAAATATATGTTTTAAGAAATTTTTAAACTCTTACTATTAATTTTCTTCAGTAAACATATCCTAAGTTTCTTCTTCAGACGATGATATCTCCTCTTCGGTTTCATCTGCTCGAGATGTATGCACAAGAGGAAGGAGTAAATCCAGAGACTCTTTTAAAAACGGTAATGTTTTTTTTCTTTGACTTGGTCTCATGCTTGATATGAGAGGGTCAGAAGTAAGAAGAAGTCTATTGATGACGTCCGTATTACAAGCTGTTCTTGAGGACAGGCAATCGAAGGCTTCTTTGCAGCAACAATGTAAACAAGAGAATCGGGCGAACGCGTTCGACCGCGAGAGTTTGCGGTGCAGGTGTACTACGCGTACGCTGCGACTTTCCATGCTCATTTCTACTTAAATTAGTTATAACTCTCGAATTCGGAAAAATTCGGAAGATTTTTTTGTTGGACTATGATTGCAAAGCTTTATAGAATGTAATGGTACCAGAAGGAGTGCTCAATTCAGCTCAATTGTATACCAAAATCGTCAATAAAGTTTTGAAATTGAAAAAAAACTTACAGAATGATTGGTAATGTTGAAATATTAATAACAATACTAATTTAGATGATAACAGAATAAAATCTGTGAAGAGTTTGTACACCTATCTCAACTCAGTACATAGTAATCAAAGCATTCAATTATCACTACTTTTCAAGAGTTCGGATAATCTGACGAGAAAATGGTTCCAATAAAAGTTGAACAGTATTGAAACATGTACAAAATTATATATTTAAAATTTCAAAAAAAAATTTTTTTCGCCGAAAAATAAGAATTATTTTGATTTTTTAAATGTTAAAGTACAATTTTTATTTCGTAATCTTATAGCTGGCGTCAAGACGAATCCAACGACCTATTTATTTGTGACCGTGAGCCCATAAATAACGCTACAATATTTTATTCCCGTTTTTCAGCGAAATTCCCCACTGTGCGGCGGTAGTTCTGCAAGGATTGCCCGTTTTTTGCTGATAAATATATCAGTTGCCGTCCTAGCGTCCTGTGGCTCGCGGAATATTTCTCGATATACTTGGTACGCAGGTTTTCGGGGGGCAAAGGTAGCACGGATGAGGTCGGTTGTCTCTTTCCAAGTAGTCACGGTGGTTTTGACACCTCTCCACCATGTGGCTGCATGTCCTTCGAGGAGAAGGGGTAGTCCTCGAATCGCATTTTCATTGGTGATATGTTCGATGTCTTTAAAGATGGAGGCCGTCGATACAAAGTCAACGACTTTTGCATAATCGTGACAACCGTCGAAGCGCGCTGTGCATTTTGCGAAGCTTCTTTCTTTTATAGACTTTGTTTGCTGGATGGTTTCCAGGACTTGGGAGAACTGGGAACCGGACAGCTGGAACGTGGATGATGACAGGTCATCAGGTTGGGATAGGTCGTGGTCCGAGGCCCCACGTTGGGCGCCAAATTTGTAGACATAGCGATAGGGATTAACAGGATATGCTGGACAAATAAATTTATTTTGGATTAGGAATATAGGTACAGGAAGGTGAAGTATATAAAATAATTCAATTGCTCGAATTACACAGAATATGTAAACTCTCTCTCTCTCATCCTTTCTCTCACAAACGTCTAGAAGATGCTCTGTCCTCTCTCGCTCGACAAGGCGTCCAGGTATTATCGCCGTACTCTCCTTGACGAGACAAGCGGCCAGGAACACACTCTCAACCTCTCTCTCTCTCTCTCTCTCTCTCTCTCTCTCTCTCTCTCTCTCTCTCTCTCTCTCTCTCTCTCTCTCTCTCTCTCTCTCAAACGTCCAAAAGGTACTCTGTCCTCTCTCGCTCGACAAGGCGTCCAGGTATTATGGCCGTACTCTCCTTGTCGAGACGAGCGGCCAGGAATACTCTCTCGTTCCCTCTCGGCAGGCGTTCAGGTATTGTCGCCGTACTCTCCTGCCGAGGCCTGGGCGGCCAGGAGTTGACCCGTTCTCTCTCGTTCGACAGGCGTCCAGGTATTATCGCCGTACTCTCCATGTCGAACGAGCGACCAGGAACAGACTCCCGTCCTCTCCCGTTCTCCCGGCAGGCGTCCAGGTATTATCGCCGTACTCTCCTGCCGGGGCGCTACTGCTAACCAAGAGCGGCCGTGGTCCTTATCTCGTCCTCTCTCTCGGAATAGCAAAATAGGCCGAGTCCCTCCGTGAACCCTCTATTTATATAAATCCGTTACTATCCGCGTACGTGAAATCAACAGCGGTCGTTAAGCGCGATTCGTCTTTTCGCGCGCTCCCCTTACGTCGCTACCTCACGTCGGTCGTCTACAAACTATGCTTCTAGAAGCTTTTAGAAGCTTGTCGATTCTAAATTTCTTCTAGAATATTCTATACATGCTACAACATTTTGAAATATCAATCACGTTTCCAACAGTTCAGTTGGCTCAGCGTTCGATTGTGGACCGGCCTATACTGAAATTCTGGAAGCGGCCTTTCGCAGCTATTACCTTGATTTTTCTGTTGAAATTTCGCAACAGATAGTTCGTGCATTCAATTTTCCTCACACGCACCATGTCTCTCCATACTCTCTATCCAGTATCGTTTTGTATACGCTGCTACCGCCATCGGCAACTAATATCGAGTATATTAGGCCGTGCATTTGTACGCTACGTTTAAATCTTTCTACGGTTGCAGCGCTTTCCATCTCTGTCGAATTTTGATGGTGATTCCAATTCTTGAAACAACGATGGTCGCGTGGCTCTTCTTTCTTCTTTGCCTCCGTTTGGCAAATGATGCAGAACTTGTTCTTCACACCGATGTACAGTGGGATATCCAATGATAGCTCCTACTCCAGACAGGGAATTGTAGTATCCGCCACGGTATGATCTCTTCATCCAGCTGCCATCTGCGACTACAGCAATCGTCGGTAGATTACAGCCCGGATCACTGTCGTCTCTTGCAATGTCTAATGCCAGCCAACACCTCGAGTAGAGATGGTAACGGGTTCACTCGATGTACAGTTCTGCACGTTTTGAAGCGTCAGCTCTGCTCGATTATCAAGAAGGTATTTCGAATAAAAATTTTTTAAATCAGCATCTGCTGTCTTCTGACTTTCTGTTCTGCGCTTCTCCTCGAAACGTTTCTTGTCGCGCGCACGATTGCTACGGGACCGTGTAGTGCCCTTTGATGACACAGGCTTCACACTAGTCTCCTCACTCGTGTTGGTAATGGTTTTATTTTCAGTAGACATCTTAAGACGTGACTGAAGCTCTTCGGAAATCCAGAAGAAATTGCACAATGGCTAATGCTTTTTCTTCTTTCCCAGCAGCTTCCATCTCTTGTTGCGCAGCCTCTTCAAAGGCATCGATTATTTCGTCTTCACAGTTTATCTACATCTTCTTAGACATGCACGACACACTATCAATTTCTTCATTATTGTATTCAAAAACTCTTTCGTTTCGTAATTACGTTCATGCCACATTACGTTCATGTCTTCTAGTTGATTGTATCCGCCTCCTGTCAGCATTGTTGCGGCAACTGTGCTGCGGTTGATATCCATGGCGTCATCTTTTTGTGGCAGACATCGTATACGTCCGGCGTGGTTGCACATCTGGCATTGTACCCGATACGTTTTCTCCAAACCGTTCTGTTCATATCCTGCTATCTCGAAATGTTCAGTACCGCAATCCATTATCGAATGTTCTCCAAGCTTTTTTATCTGACGGAAAACATACGAAAAATCGACGATGTCTAGTCCGTGACAAATTCGTCCTTTCACCGGTTGCGGTGCGGGAGTTTCCACCACCCAGGTGTCGTTAAGAATCTGAGAGTCATCTGGACTTCGTCTGCATCGTTGTTTAGTTCCGAACGCATACCTAAACTTGTCAGTAGCCCGTTGTTTCGCTGCCTTGCCAGGTCGTTTTCTCGTGGAGGATCGCGATGTCTGGATCGGCTACTCCTCACTAGTACCTTTTTTTTTGCCGTGTGAAAATGCATTACGCATACGCTGGCACCCTGGGGGGAAACTGGGGTTATGTGGGGCTCCCTCAGGGAGGGGGTTGCCGAGCTGACAAAGCTCGCCGATCCCTTCCCCCAGATACCCACTAAAAACACACGACCACCTAAGCTAATTAGGAGGTGCCCGGATCTAGCGAAAACTCAACGGGTCACCTCCTAGCTTTAAAAAGCATCCCAAGGGGAGGGGTTAGCTCCCCGCATACCTACTCCCTAACCGGACCCCGAGCGGAGGGTTCCGGTGTCCCCATCCCTGGAGCCTTCGAATCGGTCTTCCCGAGCCCCAGCTCGGTCCACCCGCAGCCTCCGTGCCCCGCTCGGAGCGGGGGACCCGTGGGTCCCGGCCCCGGCCAGGGCAAGATGGCGCCGACACCGGCGAGGAAGGGTCGTCGAAGGCGTCTCCGTACGCCCCGACCCTCCCTACCCCACCTCCCACGCGCCATCCATCAGAACACGTCTCCGACGGTGGCCGACACCCCAACGCGTAGACAGATGCCTCGGGGTGTCGGTTCTAACTCGTGGGGACTTTGACTCTCCCCCTAGTGTACACCATAAATAAAATAGTTAACATTATAGTTAACCTATTTCCATTTACTAATTGTAAGTTTTTGGAGGAAGTCTTACCACTTCTGTAGTATCCCATATTTAACTGTGGTCAAACTATGGATAAACTATGGAGTTAATGTTAAAGATGGGTGAGGAAAACAATCTCACAGTGGCTTATTTGCCAACAACACGCGGTGAACCAGGGGCGGCCACCCATCCAAGTGCTGATCACGCTCGACGCCGTTTAACTTCGGTGATCGCACGAGGACCGATTCTTGCGGCGAGGCAATGGCTCCTCGCCAGAATAAATTAGTAAGATGATGGTTGTGAAAAACACCTGCATCCCACACCATAAACCATCCCTTGTGGGGATCGAACCCACGACCTTTGAATTAGAAGTCCAACGCGCTATCCTCTGCGCCAAATCCTCACTAGTACCTGCTTCAGTTTTATCTGTAACTTGAGACGGTTGGAAACAGTTATGATATCGATTCTGGTTCTTGGAACAGTTATGAGAACCGAAAAAATTTTATAACAGTTATGAGAATATCGGCTCTGGCTTATATCACTGCGTCATCTTTTCTTTAAGCTTCTTAAATTGTTCCATCAGTTCTTTGATACCCTCGGCTTTCCTTTTTGTCATTTCTCCCTTAATTACTATTATTTAAATCTCACTCTAATGACGTGTTGCTCCTAGCGAACAGCGAAAATGAATGATAAACGACGGCCGTCCGCAATGCAAATGCAGCGAGCGGCCGGGGTTTTTGTTTTCACTATAAAGGCGCTGTTAATCCTGGGGGCGAAAGGGGGACTACATCCATAATCTCGAGAACGAGGCGAATGAAATATAATTCAATTTGAATAGAGGATCAAAATTAATTTCAACAGTAAATGAATAACCTTGATGTCTATCGCACGGCACGAATTTAAATACAATTAAGTACGTATTTCGTCACGGCCACTGTTGGGCAATTAATAAATAATTATTTAAATAAAAATTTAATAAATAAAAAGTTATTTATTATTTGAGCAAGTCTAAATGAATCATTTAAAATAATACAGTTAACTGCTATTTATGAATACAATTTCAATTATTATTTGTATTGACAAATAATAAATTAAATTGAATGTTTGTATAGGCCGCTAGGCCCGAAGGTTTCACACCATCGCTAGTGAAGATATGGCCTAAATAGGTAATTTCCTTACAGAGGAACCAACACTTATCCGTCTGAAGGTTTAAACCGGCGTTTTGTAATCGTGCTAATAAATTCCGTAATTTTAGGGTGTGTTGCTCGAGGGAGTCGGCATAGATGACAATGTCATCCATGTATACAAAGAGTTCCACTCCCTGCAGGCCGGATAATACTAGATCCATAGTCCTTTGAAACGTGGCCGGAGCGTTTTTTTAACCCAAATGGCATTCTATTAAATTCATAATGACCGAAGGGAGTCGAAAATGCGGCCTCTGCTTTAGCCTTTTCATTAATTGGAATTTGATGCAAACCAGAAGCTAAATCTACTGTACTAAAGTATTTTGCTCCACCAAGTTGATTTAGTATGTCGGTAATGTTAGGAAGCGGGTACGCATCACTGATAGTTTCTTCGTTTAGCTTACGGTAATTAATTACCATGCGCCAACGAGCTTTGCCGGAAGAATCAGGCTTTTTGGGAACGATCCAGACCGGCGAATTATATGGAGACATTGAGGGTTGAATTATTTGATCTTTAAGTAGACTGTCCACCTGTTTAGTTATTTCGTCTTTATGGGCAGGAGGGAACCTATATCGTTTAGTATTAATGGGCTTTTCACGAGCTGTTATTATAGCACGTTCAGCCGCATTAGTGCAACTTAACTTATCCCCAGGGAGATGAAATTGGTATGGGAAATCGCCTATTATTTCTAAGATACTATCCTTTTCTACCTCGTTTAAATGATTTAAATAGAGGCCTTTGAGTAATTCGGCAATTCTTCGAGCATGGGCCCTAGATTTTTCCGTATCGGGGTCTCCTTTCCGAGCAGATCGCGGAGATAGGGACACGATATCGAAATCCTCTAATTCTGCGGGGGGTAATTTAAGGGAAACATGGCCAGGAGTAGTATTGATAGCGAAAATGGACGGGCCCGACCACTGGCGGTATACCTGAAAAGGTTGCTATAGCAGACAAAAACTTATTATTTGATTTCCACCTCAATCCAAACTGGAGGGTTATTGTTGCTCGCTCGCTTCGCTCGCTCGCGAGTAGGGTTGTTTTTGCTCGCTCGCTTCGCGAGCTCGCGGATAGGACTGCTCTTGCGAAAGGGTTAGTGGTACGCATGGCTAGTAGTACCTATAGCTATTAATGTTTTTTTTTTATTTGGTGTGTGACTCTCCACGAGCCACACAGAGAACTTCCCGATTCGTTAGTTGCAGTATATTATTATCATCATTAAGTGTACGTTTTAAGAAGATTATACGTTTTCAGGGAAATTCAATAGTTTTCTACTTATCAAAATGTTTGCTGTATGGCGTCGCATTAAACGAACATCGTAGGCTCGTTGCACGCTTGGTTCCTTGTTATAGCATACTAATGTTGCAAAATAAATTGTCTTAATTAGTTTTTCGCAAACGATACAACTTCTCATTATCCGGGTTTGCAGTATTGATCTTGGTTTTCTTCGATACTGTTAATTGAAATTGTCCCAAAATATATAAACCGCTCAATTTTGAAACTCTGCTCAGTGCTACATACAACATTTGTAAAGTTCGTTTTTGTGATGTTTTAAAATTCAAACATACTTTTCTCGTATGTTTGTCCCTGACTTTTATGAATCGTAATCGCTTCAGCTGGAACCACTGGAAATTGACTACGTGTGATTTGATATTTTTCCTCACTCGACATATTTACTTGATTCGATATTTTTATTATTGGTGTAAAATTTTGATCAATATTGGCATTTTTCATGTAATCACGATAACGAGTTCTTACTTTCACTCCTACTCTGGCCAATTGAAAATCTAACCACAATATAGACGAAATTTTAGTATTTTCTTGAAAAGTAATAAATTTTAATATGCAGCATGTGTGTGTGTGTGTGTGTGTGTGTGTGTGTGTGTGTGCGTGCGTGCGTGCGTGCGTGCGTGCGTGCGTGCGTGTATGTGTGTGTGTGTGTGTGTGCTCCATTAACCAATCCGTTTTCAACATCAATGTTATTAATAATTATCATATAGTTTAAATTAATTTTCAATTTAATCTCTGTTAATGATTCGTTTTGAACTGATTGTTTTTTTAAAGATTGTAATATACAATTTTTTTGTACTTTCATCGATATTCTTTGAAAATGTATTCTTGGGAGTAGTGATGATTAACTCACTCTTGCATTGGGATAATTTTCGATTATTGTAAGCGGAAACATTAGCGTAAGGTACAAAAAAAATTTTTTTAAAGTAAAAAAATTTTTTTAAATTTAAAAAAAATGAAAAAAAATTTTTTTGTGTAATTACGTTTGTTTCTTCGGTGGAAACTTTCCGTTCTCTCGTATAAATTGCATTGTTGAATGAACTCCTTTCGGAAAAAACTAAAAAAACTAAAAAACTACTTGACCAAAATGGACCAAAATCTAATCAGCTCTAAGTTACAGCAGGGCACATCGATTCCATCATTCAAGAATGAATGAATGAAAACGTTAACGAAAAATTTGATACCGTAGAAACAGACGTACGGCGCACGCACACGCGCACGCGCGCGCGCGCACACACACACACACACACACACACACACACACACGAACATTTTGCTGAAAATAGTCTAAAATGACTGCAATGACCATGAAACGTGAAGATCTGCTAAAAAATCGATTTTCGATTTTCGGGGTCATTACAATAACTTCCCTATAAAATCGGGAAGTTAATAAGAAATAATCTTTTATTTGCAAATAAAACTTAATAATTTATTTCAATAAAAAGTTTAGTTATTATTTGCAACTAAAATAACACGTTTATTTATTATTTAAAATAAAATTTGCCCGACACTGGTCACGACGCAGGAGTAAATCCGGATTATGTAGTAGTATATAGATTTATTTTTTGCCTTTCGGCCTCAAAATGGGGTTACATGTGTTTGTGTGTCTGGGTTAGCTTATTGTGGTTTCAATTAGTCTTCCTCCTTCCTCTTGGTCTTCTTCCCTTCTCCTTTTTTCAAGTACCGTACGCATCCACCCGGTTCCTACTTCTTCTCCCTTTAGTATCTCTCTTAACGTTAAGTTTCCTCTTGTCAGCTGTTTGCATTCTCTAATCATGTGGTCCAGCGTTTCTCTTTCCCCTTTACATAATCTGCATACTGTCTCATTTTCTTCCTTCCAGTATTTGTTTCCCCGTTCTTCGTTTCCACATCTGAACCTTGCGATCATGCTTTGGTCTCTTCCTTTGTAATCTTTATTTACATAAATCATCAGGGTGACCAACCCAATTCAATCTATACACTCTTGCTCAAACGACGAACGAACAAACACCCCTTCATCCGCCAACTCGGCTATCGAACGCTTATTATGAACATTCTGTAAACCGGTGAAACCGGCATCAAAAGCTCTTTTTGTGTCACTGAGCGAATTGAACGCTACAGAATGACTCTCCAACCTTCCTCGCTCCATCTTTCTATCCGGCAGATCAAGAGATGTCAAAATCTGCCGCATCCAAGTATCAATCCCCGGGGCATTAAGCCTTATATAGAACTCTTCCGGGAACCGCACCGTTCGCGAGAAGGGGGCCGACCTCCGCATCTCAAAATACGCCGAATGCTCTCTCTCTCTCTCTCTCTCTCTCTCTCTCTCTCTTTCTCTTCCAGTTGAAGGTGTGATGGAAGCTCCTCAATTATACAGTCAAATGGATTTTGAAACATGGAAGCTGTTGTAACTGAAGTATAAGTTCAGAAAATATATCCCGCGCGTATTTTTTTGGGAATGGAGATTTCGCTAATATTCGGAATCCTTTACAGCAGGAAAAATGGTCAAATTTGTTCAATGTTATTTGCGTGTCAAACAATACAAATTTTTGGCGATATGCCTTATGATGGAAATATTACGCATATGGGTGCTGTTTTCCCCTGTAATTTTAAATTAAATTCGTTGAGATATCCCACGACGTCTGTGGCAAGGGCTAACTTCCATAGCCATTCGCTGTTCAATAATGGAGGTTGCGGGCAATTTTTCTCATTTAAAAAAAAATAAAAAAAATGTCTGACTTCTCCCAGTTCGAAAAATCACAACAAAACTTTTCCATTGCTGAGCCATCGAACAGCCATATGATAAGGCAAGTCCGGATATTCAGCTTCGTTCTTCAATAAACATTCACGAAACTGGCGATGGCTAAGTCCACGAGAGCGAATGAAGTTCACTATTGAAACAACTGGTCCAATGACACACGACAGATTGAGGTTCCCCACAAAGAGCTTGCTGGTGAATAATACAATGAATTACCGGTGGTTTTGTACATTTGGCACCTTCAAAAGCTTTAAAAATCTGTCCAACTAACCCTTTCCTCGTTCCACACATATTTTTCTAACAGTTGTTCTCGCCGAAAGACTGACAGATCGAAACACATCTATTTTTCTGGGCACATTTCTTCGGCTGCTACAAGCAAGCATGATTTAATTAATTCACAATCGGTATATGGTTTTCCCTTCGTGGCTAATAAATGAGCTATTCGAAAGCTGACTTTAGCTACTGCTTCACTATCATTTTTTTCTATTTTTACGAATAAATTGCGTTGTGATGACGCACCCTGTTTTAAACTCTCCGAGAGAGCGAGCGGCTCGACAACTCCCTCCTCGGTTCACCCCACCACACGACATAACAAAAGGAAAAAAGGGAAGGGAAGGGGAGAGAAGGAGAAAGGAAAAAAAACCCCCTTCCCCCCGAGGCTCCCACCTGACCCACCGTCGATTTACTCCTCTTTCAAAACTCGGAGAGAGTTATCGAATACGGCCCCCCTCGCCTGCCCCCGAACATTGACCAAGACATTAACATACTTACCTCGAATAGCGAAATAGGAAAAGTAAGGAAAAGGGAAGGGGGTGCGAAAAACAGACACGCCACCTCCCCCCCTAATACGATACATTCACACGGCCCTACACTCATCAAACAAATAACTCCCTGAACCTTCATAGCACACCGTAGCACAAAACTAACACACGCGTGTCCAGCGCTCACCCCCTGCTCGCGTACCGTACGAAACAGAGCTCTGGGATGAATATTGCAATTATCAAAACGTAAGACACCTCCTGTAACAAAAGAAACAGATGGCACACATCACCCATAGACGCGACCTAGACAACGAAACTCTGATACAACATAACGTATAAGAGATAAACGGCAATAAAACAAACGTACATCCACGCGAGATAAGCGACCTTTCGGAGCAAGCGCTCACCACTCCAATAGGAACGCGACCAGGGAGGAGCATACGGGACACGCGATGGCGTATAGAAAATGGACATACAGCACAATCGCAACCGCTACACATAAACATTACAATACACATGAGTCTAACGACACAACATATACGAACAACTCGACTAAACAAAATAATAAGACACAAAATACAGATGCATGCGTAACGCACAGGCATAGAAACAAATACATGAACACGTCTACTCATCACTTCCGAAACATTACATTGCCCGCGCTAGGCAATACGCGAGGATAGGAGGGGGAGGGGGCGGGCAGACAAGCGAACCTAACAATGCAGACTAGAACATCACCTAGCAAATCGCAAACCAATTAGGAACACCCTGATTTAACTAACTCAACAATCTAACACCAACAATAGAGGACAGGTGGGAAACAGACATAGGGATTGCCACAGTTAAAATAAACACAAGAACCAACTAAAACAGTACACGGGTAACCTGGAGGGCAACACCCAAACATATCTACAGGAAAATGATAGGACACAGGACAAATCAAAACAAATTAGCCCTAATCGACAAAACAGAGACCGCTCTTAGCCTACAAGTATACAGGGTGTCTCAAAATTAGGTCCGGAGCCGAAAATGGGAGGTTCCTGGGATCATTTCAAGCGACATTTTCCTTTGAAAAAATGTCGTCCGCGGCTTCGTTAACGAGTTATTAACGAAAAACACGGACCAATCAGAGCGCGAGCTAGACGCGTGCAGCCCGGCGCGCCGGCAGCCGAGTGTCGGTGGCACGCCGCGATGTCGTAACGAACAAAAGTTTCTCGATGATGTGAATCCTCGCCAATTTCGATAAGCTTTGGATATGTTGTCAATACCATGATTCTGAACAACATTTCCCTTTACAGTTTCTGTCGATCGGCTTTAGTTTACGATATTATTGTAAAAATTTGTAATTGTAAATCGATCGATGTACTATTTCCTATCCGATTTCGATAATCTTTGGATATGTTGTCAATACCATGATTCTGAACAACATTTCCCTTTACAGTTTCTGACGATCGGCTTTAGTTTACGATATTATTGCAAAAATTTGTAATCGTAAATCGATTGATGTACTATTTCCTGTCCGATTTCGATAAGCTTTGGATATGTAGTCAAGACCATGATTCTGAACAACATTTCCCTTGACGGTTTTCGTCGGTCGGCTTTAGTTTACGATATTATTGTAAAAATTTGTAATTGTAAATTGATCGATGTACATACTATCTCCTCGCCGATTTCGATGAGCTTTATTTCAAAGGAAAAAGATATTTAAAACATCGAATTTATAACATATTTCAAAGTCATCGAAATCGGTATGAGGACCCACATCATCGGCAACTTTACCCGAACGATAGAAGAAGCACAAACTTATTGAATTAAAAACTCACTTATTCAGCCGTAAATCCATTTGACTACCACATACAACCACCACACTTTTACATAATCTTCGAATCTGTGTTTTCGAGAATCATATGATTCTCGAAAAATCAATGCCATATGATTCTCGAAAAATCAATATCTCCTTGGGAACGATTTCATTTGTTTTAAACGACGCCTTCATCGAATACATTGTACGCTGGGAGAGCACAGTTTCGCGCGGCATCGCGAAGAGCATCGAACTCTTTCCGCGTCGGAGTAAGTAATTTCGTTCGATATCGATACGAGTTATAAAAGTGTGCTACGAGTTCAACAATTATGTAAAAGTGTGATGGTTATATGTGGTAGTCAAATGGATTTACGGCTGAATAAGTGAGTTTTTAATTCAATAAGTTTGTGCTTCTTCTATCGTTCGGGTAAAGTTGCCGATGATGTGGGTCCTCACCGATTTCGATGACTTTGAAATATGTTATAAATTCGATGTTTTAAATATCTTTTTCCTTTGAAATGAAGCTCATCGACATCGGCGAGGAGATAGTATGTACATCGATCAATTTACAATTACAAATTTTTACAATAATATCGTAAACTAAAGCCGACCGACAAAAACCGTCAAGGGAAATGTTGTTCAGAATCATGGTCTTGACAACATATCCAAATATTATCGAAATCGGATAGGAAATAGTACATCGATCGATTTACAATTACAAATTTTTACAATAATATCGTAAACTAAAGCCGATCGACAGAAACCGTCAAGGGAAATGTTGTTCAGAATCATGGTCTTGACAACATATCCAAATATTATCGAAATCGGATAGGAAATAGTACATCGATCGATTTACAATTACAAATTTTTACAATAATGTCGTAAACTAAAGCCGATCGACAGAAACTGTAAAGGGAAATGTTGTTCAGAACCATGGTATTGACAACATATCCAAAGCTTGTCGAAATTGGCGAGGATTCACATCATCGAGAAACTTTTGTTCGTTACGACATCGCGGCGTGCCACCGACACTCGGCTGCCGGCGCGCCGGGCTGCACGCGTCTAGCTCGCGCTCTGATTGGTCCGTGTTTTTCGTTAATAACTCGTTAACGAAGCCGCGGACGACATTTTTTCAAAGGAAAATGTCGCTTGAAATGATCTCAGGAACCTCCCATTTTCGGCTCCGGACCTAATTTTGAGACACCCTGTATATTCCCACATTACAGATGTCAACCCCCATAGAAAACAGTATAACACCCACAGACGAAAATCATAACGAACTAGAGGAACTATTTTCCCTGATAGGCGAAACTAACTCAGAAGAAGAGATAGACCCGATAATATATGAAAAACCGAAGAACACAGACACCCTAGGAATAGTATTAGAAGGATTTCCACACTCGCATCTAAATAAAAGAGCGGTCAACTTCATTCTCAATCTACTAATGGAATGGTCACTAGAATCTAATATAAGAATAGACATAAAATATTGGCAACTCAAAAGAGGAGGTCTTCTGATACAAACACTGGAAGAGGTCACGGGCATAAAAGAATGGGTGACAGAAAGGAAATGGCAGGGGAAACATCTGAGACTCATAGACCCGGAAAAACTGAAAAAGAGACCCACACTCACAGCCTGGTGCTCAAATCAATACGCCAGACCAGAACTCATCAAAAGGCTTCTGATTAGGGAACACCCAAAAGATGACTATGGGTCTTGGGAAACCCTCCACAAAGGCGAACCACAGGAACAGGGCATAGCTTTTCGAATCACTACATCAAACAAATGTCTAAACGCAATAAAAAACAAAGGCATGAGGATCAATATCGGTCTCAAACTAACGGAGATAATATTCACAGTCTCGAGAGAAGAAACTGAATAAAGCATGGAATATGGGCACTGACTTATCAAAGATAAGAGAACCCGGGGGACCGAGTAAAAAAAAAATATATATATATAAAAAAAATTTTTTTCCATACCTTATACTCACAAGACTCATACTCATTCAAAAAAAGAACAAACACGGTTGCGGTCCACGGCACGGGGCGGGGTGGAGCCCCTTGCATCCCCCCAGAAGGGGAAGGACAGGAGCCTGTGTTTCATGCACAAACATCAACGAGTACAAGACATTCCAGTACCCAAAAAGGGGACATGGAAATACAACAGGCAACACGAGTATGTGAGAGGGCAAGCAACAGCCACGCGCACCCACACATATAAATCACGGGACAGCCTATTACGGCACACTCCCTCCCTGCCACCAGCCCGAATACAAAAACGCCACCATCACCAGCCGCTCTATGACAAAGGACGTCCGGGGACAAAGGGGACGAGATAAAAGGGGACCCGAATCCACAGGTGGCTACAGCTACCGAGGCACGCGCTGCCCACGCGACCATACCCCACTCCACCTCCCACTAGGCACAATAAGAACCCCGCGGCAAAGTCACGGGTCGGGAAGAAATCAGAAATCAGATATACAGGGTGTCCCAAAATTCGTGAAAATCCCGAAAGGGGGTGGTCCCTGAGACCATTCTAAGAGACATTTTCCTTTGCACCAATGTCAACTGCGGCTTTGTTTAGGAGTTATTAACGAAAAACACGGACCAATCAGAGCGCGTCCTGGCCCGCCGCGCCGCGCCGCGCCGGTAAGCGAGTGTCGGTGGTACGCCGTGACATCGCAACGAACAAGAGTTTCTCGATAATGTGAATCCTCTCCGATTTCGATGAGCTTTGGATACGTTGTCCAGACCATGATTCTGAACAACATTTCTCTTTAGACTTTTTGGCGATCGGCTTTAGTTTACGAGATAATCGTAAAAAAAGAGAAGAAGCAGAAACTGATTGAATTAAAAACTCACGTATTCAGCCGTAAATCCATTTGTTGCTTCGAAATGTGTGTCACTGGGTCACTCGGTGACGAACTGCACAGATGTCTTCAGGTACACGGCAGTACCGAAAGCCAAGGGACGTACGGCCAGGTCGACGAGCTGCACAGCCGGTGGTAGAAGGCCTAAGGGATGCGCGGTCAAGTCGACGATCCAGAATTTAACTTTCACTTTCGAATCGATAAATAATTCGTATGTTTATTTTACACAGATGCCTTGAAATTTTTCCACACTCACAATCACTGTTCACATTTGTCAACACATAGTTATGCACTAATAATAATTGCCATATCCCTTGTACTGCTGCACAAATCACAACAATCAGGTAATGCAATCACTAGACTGCGGATTTCATGCATTTGTAGCAAATATGAGTAGGTGCATTTTAATACAGTAGAGAGATTAAAATAATTTCAAAGCATCATAGTATTATTTTCAACTTCTTAAAATGATCACAGTAAGAATCAAATATCTGTCTGGCTCCCCTGTCCCTTGTAATAGCGGCAGCCAACATTCATTTTGCATAAAGATTCGCAGTCTAGTGATTAGTTTAAATATCACAGTCAAAAAAACAGCTAATACATAGCAACCGTTAGCTTTGAATTTACAAGTCTTTGGAGATGTTCTCTCTACCGCGGCTCGAACGACACTGATTTTCCGCAAGATTTTTCTAAAGAATTTAGGAAGGGCATTTAGAGTGTCGAAATTCGAAATGCACGCTGTAGCACGAGAACGACGGGACGGTTGGACGAAAAACAGGATACGAGAAGGACCGCTTTAAGACTTATGGCAATCACATGTTTAGGTTTTCCTGTAGATTGGTACGCAGAGTCGATGGGTAACCGTTCGAAAACGTCGTCTGTCCTTCTTTTAGAAAGTTTCTTAAGGAAGGTATAGGACAATAGGGATGCTACGCTGACCTGACATTTTTACCCCTTGCTGGGTAAAAGGACGGATGACGTTTTCGAACAGTTACCCATCGACTCTACGTACCAACCTGCAGGAAAAACTAAACATGTGTTTGCTACAAAGCTTACAGCGGTCCTTCTCGCATCCTGTTTTTCGTCTAACCGTCCCGTCGTTTTCGTTCTTCAGCGTGCATTTCGAATTTCGACACTCTAAATGCCCTTCCTAAATTCTTTAGAAAAATCTTGCGGAAAATCAGAGTCGTTCGAGCCGCGGTAGAGAGAACATCTCCAAAGACTTGTCAATTCAAAGCTAACGGTTGCTATTAGCTGTTTTTTTATAGTGATATTTAAACTAATCACTAGACTGCGAATGTTTATGCAAAATGAATGTTGGCTGCCGCTATTACAAGGGACAGGAGCCAGACAGATATTTGATTCTTACTGTGATCATTTTAAGAATTTGAAAATAATACATTGGTGTTTTGAAATTATTTTAATCTCTCTACTGTCTTAAAATGCACCTACTCATGTTTGCTACAAACGCATAAAATCCGCAGTCTAGTGATTGCATTACCTGATTGTTGTGATTTGTGCAGCAGTACAAGGGATATGGCAATTATTATTAGTGCATCACTATGTGTTGACAAATGTGAACAGTGATTGTGAGTGTGGAAAAATTTTGAGGCATCTGTGTGAAATAAACATACGAATTATTTATCGATTCGAAAGTGAAAGTGAAATTCTGGATCGTCGACTTGACCGCGCATCCCTTAGGCCTTCTACCACCAGCTGTGCAGTTCGTCGACCTGGCCGTACGTCCCTTGGCTTTCGTTACTACCGTGTACCTGAAGACATCTGTGCAGTTCGTCACCGAGTGTCCCAGTGACACACATTTCGAAGCAGCAAATGGATTTACGACTGAATACGTGAGTTTTTAGTTCAATCAGTTTCTGCTTCTTCTCTTTTTTTACGATTATCTCGTAAACTAAAGCCGATCGCCAAAAAGTCTAAAGAGAAATGTTGTTCAGAATCATGGTCTTGACAACGTATCCAAAGCTCATCGAAATCGGAGAGGATTCACATTATCGAGAAACTCTTGTTCGTTGCGATGTCACGGCGTACCACCGACACTCGCTTGCCGGCGTGGCGCGGCGCGGCGGGCCAGGGCGCGCTCTGATTGGTCCGTGTTTTTCGTTAATAACTCCTAAACAAAGCCGCAGTTGACATTGGTGCAAAGGAAAATGTCTCTTAGAATGGTCTCAGGAACCACCCCCTTTCGGGATTTTCACGAATTTTGGGACACCCTGTATAGACAAACCAACGAGAGTTACCAATATTAGTAAAACAATTATAGATCTAGTTTTTGCGAATAAAGAAATAAATGTAGAAGTAAATTACGAACCCAAGATAACGGACCATGCGTGGATAAAAGTCGTCGTAAATACAAACAAGATTGTAGATAAGTATAAAGAATTCAGTGGAAGGGATTACAATAGTTATAATGCGGTTGAATTTGTTAAGCTAGGGGCGAGTAACCTTGAAACAGGGCAAGAGTTAGATATTAATATAAGAGCAAGGAAACTAATCAATAGTATTGTTGATGCGCTAGATATCTCGGCACCTAAGAAAATTTTTAGAATACCGAAAATATGGGAAGGGAAAAAATGGTATTCAAAGGAAATAGAAGAGTTAGCGACTAAAAGAGATGAGGCATATAAAAAAGCACGGTACGATAACACGGAACAAAACTGGCAACAATTTAAAATTGAAAGAAACGCAGTAGTAAATTTAATTAGAACAAAGAAAAAAGAATACTATGAAAGCATGATTGATCATAACAGAGGCAATCCCACAACAATGTGGAAAACATTAAAAGAAATTATTAAAGGAGGACCAATAGGCGCGAAAGATGTAGAAAACATAGATTTTGAGATATTAGACAATAATATGGAGTGCGGTTTAGCTGATAAATTTAATTTATATTATATACAGAGTATTCAAGACGTAATAAAATCTATAGATCGAAATTATACAACAAGCCCAAATAAGAGAACTATTTATTATATTGAAAAGAAGGGAGAGTTGGAAAAACTTGAGCCAATTACGACGGAACAGTTAGGCGCAATCATTAGGGAATTACCAAAAAAGAAACGCACAGAAGAAGGAATAACCAGCGATATATTAAGAACGGCGTTTAGTGCGATAGGTAAAGAATATTGTGATATAATAAATAAGTCTCTGAGTGAGGGTTGTTTTTTGAAAGAGTGGAAAACATCCACGATAATTCCAATACCAAAAGTAGTTAAACCAAAGAGAGCAAGTGACTATAGGCCTATTAATATACTACCAATATATGAAAAGGTATTAGAAATAATAGTGAAAAATCAAATTGATGATTACTTGGAAAGTAATAATATCTTAACGGAACATCAATCGGGCTTCAGAAAAAATTATTCGTGTGAAACAGCAATTCAAACAGTTATAGATGAATGGAAATTGTCTATTAGTGAGCGGCAAATAGTAGGAGTTATTTTTGTAGACCTTAAACGGGCATTCGAGACAATCGATAGAGATAGATTATTAGAGAAACTATATCAGTATGGTATTACAGGAACGGCTCTAGAATGGTTTAGGTCTTACTTAAAAGATAGAATGCAGCAAGTTCGATTGAATAATGGATGGTCTAAGATACTGACAACGGAATATGGAGTGCCACAGGGTTCGGTATTGGGCCCATTGTTGTTTATAATATATATGAATGACCTTGTTAAATTTTGTTCCGAAGTGTGTAATCTAAAAATGTTTGCAGACGATACCCTAATATATGTAACAGGAGAGAGTAGTGCGGAGGTTGAGAGTAAATTGAATATTGCATTTAGCATAGTGGAGTCATGGATGAATACAAATAAACTGAAGTTGAATGCGGGGAAAACGAAATATATGTTAGTTAGAAGTATAAGAAAAGAATTGAGAGGCAATACTATTGTGAGATGCATGGATGGAAAGGAAATTGAGCGAGTAGAAATAATAAAGTACCTAGGTGTAATTATTGATGACAGACTCAGATTCAACGGTCATTGTGATTATATGTTAAAGAAAATAGGGAAAAAAATAAGTTTTTTAAATAGAATAGGGAATGATATCTCGGCTTACACTAGATGTACGATATATAAGACAATTATAGCTCCTCACTTTGAGTACTGTGCGACACTACTAATCGATATGGGAGAGACACAGTTAAGTAGGCTCCAAAAAGCGCAAAACAGAGCAATGAGAGTCATATTGCAGTGTGACAGACGTACAAGGATTAATTGTATGCTCCAAACGCTGCAATTCATGAGTATAAGACAAAGGCTGTACTACAATATGTGCATATTTATTTTTAAGATCTTAAATAATATGATGCCTGTACAATTTAGTAATAGACTTAGAATAGTAGGCGATGAAAGTGCAATACAAACACGACAAGCGGGGAATATTGCGGTTGAATTTCGTAAAACGAGAAGTGCCCAAAAAAGTGTATTCTATGAAGGAATATTAATGTATAATGCACTACCTGACGAAGTAAAATGCTGCGATAATTTAGACGTATTTAAGAGAATGTTAAAGGAATTCGTTACAACAAATGTAATGTAATATCAATGTAATACAAAATAGCTGAGAAAGCTAATAAATAATCAATCAAATCTCTCTCTCTCTCTCTCTCTCTCTCTCTCTCTCTCTCTCTCGCTCCCTCCCTCCCTCCCTCCATCCCTCCCCCCATGGAGAGTGAGCAGACGCTGCTCGTCACCAAAAGGTTGGTACATTTCAGGTCGACCAAACACACACTTAATACAACCGCAATCACATTCATCCTTCGCACAAACGTCACAACTGACACACCGTGACTCACCGATACAAAAGCGAGAGAACTCGTGCTCAAGCTTCACCTCGCTCACACGAGAGTAACGGAAGAAACAAGCGACCTCACCAAAATCGTCAGTCGTACCCAAACACGCACACTTCCACAAGAGAGTTTTGTTGTTATAACAGCGTAAGCAGTAACAATCACACTACCCTCGCGAACAACTCACGCAACGATCACACAGCGACACAGTCTCATTCACTCGGAAAAGACGCAGCAAATCACACTGAATGCACTCGCACAAACAGTGATGTAAACAAACTTAACCTTCGGTTAACACACAAAAAAAAAAGATAAATAGCCAGAATGGATGTCCACTCGATATACTTCAAACAAACGCGCTAGTGGACCATTTTTTCGCAACTCTACTCTACAAAGTGGACATTATACATTTCAAAACAATGCGAGCGGTGCATTATCTATCGTGACGCTAATCTATTTTATTAAAAATGGAGAACTACCGGGCACTTTCGTTTCCTTTTTCGCAACTCAAAATGGAAACGCGATAGTAGCCGATTAAATTTATGGGGAGGAACCAACCCGAATCATTCTTACGCACCGCTAATCTACAAATAATAAATAACACATATCTCGATGAAAACGCGGGCAGTGCATCATTTGTCGCGACGCTAATTTATTCAATTCGGTATAGAAAACGCTCCCGTGCACTTTAATTTCTTTTTACGCAATTCTAAGGGGAAAGCAATGGCTACGAGTGAATACTCAATAGTGGCAGCCACACCGACTGCGAGTAATCAGGAGCAGTCATATCAGGGCGCAGTGCGGCATTTTATTTATCGCAACTTCTAGTATTTGCATATTGGAAAACTTTAACATTAAACGATTCGATTCAATTCTGCGAATTCTCACTGTATACGCGAAAAGGAGACTACACTTTGCGTCTTCGAATTATTCTTCGACAAAATAAATTATTCGGAGATTGAAGCAACCAGTTTTGCATGGCGCGGTGAACTAAATTCATCGACAAAGCTACTGCATGAAACGTAAAGATACCTCGTCTTTTACTTTGCGGACCGACAAGGCGTTCGATACGCTTTACATACACATCGTGTATGTCTACTAACGCGTTTGAACCACTACGTTGTGGGGGATTAGCCCAAAAATATACATTCTGGTGAAACGCATTGGTACGTTCCCTGCATTTAGCGCTCACACACCATTATATGGCTTGTCACGCCGGCTGCTTCTTCGCCAGGCATGCACAGCTCTTTGCTCTCAGAGCAGCTCCCGTGCTCCCAACTTGCTCCCCGTATGCTCTCAGAGCAGATCGGACGTATGGAAGGGGAACCCACTAAGCGTGACTTGTAAACAGAGCACGAGAGAAGACGAGTGGGAGGGGCGTGGGGAAGTGGAGAGCGCGCCTGAGTGGTCAGACTACAACAACGTAGACGCCGCCCCCACTCTCATACGCTCTTCTTCTCGTCTTCTCTCGTGCTCCGTTTACAATTGGTGGGTTCCCCTTCCATACGTCCGAGCAAGGTCACTTCTCCGACCCTGCTCAGGAGCAGGGTCGATTGCTCCTGCTCCCAAATCGTCCACCTGTGCATGCCTGTTCTTCGCGAACGAAAAGGCAGCCGGACAAAGGTCGCGCGAAACGTGGTCCTCCCGGGACAAACAATCACTCGCGGATTCAGAATAGATCTCAATTCTAAAGATAGATAAATTCACGTTGCCGTGCCACGCGAAAACTCTCAAATGCTTAGGAATGACCGCGAAACGAATCCGAATCCGCGAGGACTGCGCAATAGCCAAGGATAGCCGCGAATCGGTCCAGGATTCCACGTGGGAAAAAAGGACGGGGCATTCCCCGTGACGGGAACGATTCTCGCAGGCAGAATAAGCTAGAATCAATTGGGCAAATAATAATCGTTTATTCCGAACGATAGCTGTCGATACAAGCCACCGGTGGAAACCGCCGGCAGTCAAAAGATTTTCCGGCGCGACGGCGATAATATTCGGCGGATGTTCGGCCGGTCGCGCGTAGCCTATTCTAATTCGCGTCGAGCTCGGCAGTCATAGGACTCCGCGTGAAAAATACAAGCCTCGAGGGGACAATTTCTGCCGATCTCCGGTAGAATACGCCTCTCTTTACAGTGGGACTAGGTGAGGACGAACTAGGTCGCGACAAGAAAGAAAGGGGTACGTCGCGTCGGCCCACCGTGGAACGTCTCGACCCACGGCCTGGCGTTCCTCTCGGGAGAGCTCGTCCCGGTCGTGGGACCCGCCACGGACACGTGGTACGCGACACGAGGTTATGGACGCGTCGAATACGCCCCGAGCCAACACTAACAGTTACAGACTTAATGGCGCCATTGCAGGTATAGTAGGCGCAGTCCCATTGAAATACACAGAAGAAACCCATAACGGGGACGGAGCGATGGCGCAGGTAGGCAGTGGAGCCGTCTAGTGGGCAAAGACCTTTAATTGTGCAACAGACCTGTACCACGCAGGCCTGTTACTAAGCGAAACGCGAACCGAACCGAGCCGAAGGAAGCCGAACGGGACCGAGACTATCCGTCTATCACTTCTCGGACCGAACCGCCGTATCCCCGTCACTGCGCCGAGACGGACCGCGCCGCGTTACCCCCGCGCCTAGGAATCAATCCGCGAATCACCGCACCTCGATAACCACTAACCGAGAACTATAAAGGCCGCCACGGCCAGAGCTCACTATGGTTATTATGCTTAAGACACTTACAGGTAAGGATCGCTCCTGTCACTAGCACCATAGTAAGTATATCCACTTTCATACTGGTCCTAGGTTTTTCCCACGCTGTCGACGACGAGCTGACTTCGCGTAGCGAACACCTCGAAGCCGGCCCGTGAGAACCCGATTCCCAGAGCACGGCGCGTCGCCACTCTTACAGCCACGGTGTGTCACCAGCTGTATCCTGTTCCCACAACATGGCGTATCACCACTCTCCTAAACGCTGAATCACTCACACCGCCGAGCACCAAGTCCACGATCGCGGCAGCGACGCGTTCGAATATTATATCGAGATCCACCATGACGATAGAAAGACCGCGAACGTCGTAATCTCACACCTCGCGTCCGGGAATCTCGCGACCGCGATACCGAAAACTTACTGGCAGCGAGCGCGCGTTACCATGAATTGCACGTGTCGTTATTTCAACCCCGACGCACCACGTCCTTCCTCATCCCGATCGTTCTCCTCGCCGTTTTCGAATCCTGGCGCGGCGAGCTAACCAGCAACGGGGAGAATCCGCCGCGATACCGAGCGACACCGGAAACCGGACTTGTTACAATCGAAATAACGAAATCCTGGCCGGCACTTACCAATCGGTAGATGATCTCCTTCCGATTATGGCGGCCGACGCAAAAATACTACATCGTATGAACGCGATTATAGCGGCGGAACGTAACTACGACGCTTGGCATCCTGTTCCTAGTGACCTAATTCGAGCTGGCTCGGGAACGCGGAAGCGAGGCGTCCCCCTATTTCCTAATCTGTCTGCTCTGCCGCGACGCTTGGGCCAGTCGCGTGGTTCCTCGCAGCCGGGACGAATCTAGTAACTTCGGTCCCGGGCCTCCGGTAATTGATCAATTCCCCGGGGCGGCGTTCTATACAGGGTGTCCCAAAATTTGTGAAAATCCCGAAAGGGGGTGGTTCCTGAGACCATTTCAAGCGACATTTTCCTTTGCAAAAATGTTATCCGCGGCTTTGTTTAGGAGTTATTAACGAAAAACACGGACCAATCAGACCGCGACCTAGACGCGAGTTGGCACAGTCGGCCCGCCGCGCCAACTGTCGATTGGCCGACTGTGCCAACTAGCGTCTAGGTCGCGCTCTGATTGGTCCGTGTTTTTCGTTAATAACTCCTAAACAAAGCCGCGGATAACATTTTTGCAAAGGAAAATTTCGCTTGAAATGGTCTCAGGAACCACCCCCTTTCGGGATTTTCACGAATTTTGGGACACCCTGTATAATGCTGCGAGATCGGTAAGGGTGGATCCGAGCCATTCCGGGGTTGTACTCGCGGCATATTGTTGGGATTTTACTGGGATGTATCTGTGGAACAGATGTTGAACACAAAAACTTTATTGTGGTTGGCGAAACAGTTAACAGTACGACGACGACGTGTAACGGACGAAGTATAGTGGTACGAAAATACGAAGTACGTAGTGCGAATTACAAGAGCCGGATGAGAGAGACGCACACGCAAGAACGGAAGAGCTCCGCTAGGCTCAAGGCCTATACACAACGCGTGGCCTCTCTGCGTACGCGCGACGCTCGCGTGACTCACTCACATGAAAACATGGTGAGATGCTTCAGGCATAATTTCGTCTCGAAATTTTCAATACCCTCCCTGCTTGAACATCTCACGTTTTTACATATTCGCGCGCTTGCACATTCCGTGACAATTACAAAGAAAAAGAAAACGGCTTCTCGGAAAAGCGTTCGTGAAAATATCAGCACGCTGTTCCTCTGAGGAAATGTATTGAACAGTCAAATCACCCGCTTCCACTCTTTCTCGAATGTAATGGAATTTTATGTCGATATGCTTGGTGCGTTTGTGAAATTCTGGATTTTTAACTAGTCTAATTGCGCTCTGGTTATCTAAATACAAAATTGTCGGAGAATCCCCAAGACTGCATAAATCCCGCAATACCTTTCTCATCCAAACGGCCTCTTTTGCGGCAGTCGCTGCCGCTACATATTCGGCTTCAGTGGTGCTTAGTGTGACAATTTTTTGTCTCTGGCACGCCCATGTCACCACTCCTCCACATAAAAAGTATGCAAAACCCGAAATAGAACGTCTAGTGTCGACATCGGCCGCGTAATCGGAATCAGAATAACCGACGAAATCCATTTCTTTTCCATTCGCTTGATACAAAATTCCGAGATCAAGAGAACCCGATACATACATGAGTATTCTCTTGACTGCTTGCCAGTGAGAGTTATCATAACCGTTCAAAAACTTACTGACATTGTTCACCGCGAACGCGATATCTGGACGCGACACGACCGTTAAAAACATCCGAGAACCGACCGCCTCGCGAAAAGGCACATCTCGGAGCGTTCGCTTATTCTCGCTCACTGCACACAATCTCGCATTCGGATCCGCAGGTAAACACACAGGCTTCTCACCCTTCATACAAAATTTCTCGACGATCTTTGTCGCATACGCCGTTTGATGAATGAACAATTTCTTTCTTACACGATCTCGCTCGATCTGCACACCAATGAAACAGCATGAATCTCCCACTTTCATTTCAAATGACTCACTCAATGCATTCATTACATGTTTTAGCGCGACTTGTGACTTTGAGGCCACGAGCCCATCATCCACGAAAATCGCAAGAATCACTTCTTCACCGTCAACTGAACCTCGGAAAATACACTTTTCACTTTCACATTGATACAGGCCGAGCTTCAAGAGGACGTCATTAAACTTCTCGTTCCAGCATCGCGCTGCTTGCTTCAGCCCATACCACGACTTCATTAGACGGCACACCACTGGTCCATTCGCTGTGATGTTCAAACCTTCGGGGACCTCCATGAAAATTTCTTCCTTCAGGTCGCTTGAATCGAGAGGTCTCATATCGGAACTTCTTTTCTCAAGTGTCCAGGTTTCGTTAACCTCGTGAGATTTTAGCTCTTCGGCGATGGCTTCCTTCCACTAATCCGAGTCTTGACCCGTAACTGCTTCACGATACGTTAGCGGCACGTAATCAACGAAATTTGCTTGGTATCTTCGCGCTTTAGGAATCGACTCGCGATCTCGGAGACCATATGGGCCAATACGAATCGTGTTGTCCCGCGGTGTTGTCACATCATCTTCTTCCTCTCTTTCCTGAGACTGGACCTCCTCTTGTGCGATGTTCGGAGCATGCGATGGCAGCTCAATCTCGCTATTCACACCATCCGATGCACACTTCGTTTCGGCTACACTCTCGTCGAATGTGACGTCTCTAGACACTGTTACTGATCTCGTTACCAAGTCGAAAATGCGGTAATTTTCGGATGAATCCTGGTACCCGACGAAAATACCCTTCTTTGACTTCGCATCAAATTTTCGACGGAACTGTTTCGGAACATGGACGAACGCTGTGCAACCAAAAACTTTCAAATGTTGCACGTTGGGCTTCACGCCCTCCCATAATTCCAGTGGTGTCTTCTCGGGATTCACTCTCGACACAATCCTATTTTGCAGATAAACTGCCGTGTTAACCGCTTCTGCCCAAAGAAAATTTGGCAATTTCTTTGCTTGTAGCATCGTACGAGCAGCTTCGACGATTGTACGATTCGCTCGTTCTGCTTTCCCGTTTTGCTCGGGTGCGTACGGAGCAGAATTTGTCAAGGTTATTCCTCTGTCCACGAGGAAACTCTTCACGTTTGCATTGACGTACTCGGTACCATTATCACAATGGATTCTCTTAATTGCTCGACCGAACTTGTTCTGCACCAACTTTGCGAATTCCTTAAGTTTTTCGCTCACTTGAGACTTGGATCTGATGAAATAAACAGTTCTGTAATTTGATGCTTTGTCGATGAACGTGAGGAAGTATTTAGCTCCACCCGGTGTTTGCACAGACATTGGTCCGCACACGTCCGAGTGAAAACATTCACCAACTTGCCACGTTTTCTCTCCATTCGAATCTCTCGAAGGCATCCGACGAGACTTTCCAAGTTGACACGCCTCACAGAAAAAATCATCAATGTCTGTGAGTTTCACGCCCGAAACTAACTGTTTTATCACCATGTCTCGAAGAGTTTGCTTATTCACATGCCCGAGTCTCTCGTGCCACAGTCTGAGACTGCGAACTGGCACAGTGACATTTGCTTCGACCACGTCACGGCAGCCTGTTGGAATCACGACGAAAAGCATTCGGTAAACCTTGTTCGATTGTTTGTGTCCTTCAGCAAGGACTCTTCCGTTTTTCGCGAACCACACGCGATCGTTTGAAAACGTAACCTCAAAACCTTTCGCGGTACACATACCGATTGAGAATAAATTCTTCCGGAATTTGGGAACATAAAGCACGCCTTCAATCACTGAAGAATGCCAAACGCCGTTCACAAGTTTTCTTATGTTGATCGAGCCGACACCATGAACGCTGCAAGCACCGTTGTCGCCGAGTATCATTTGTTCCCCAACAGATGGTGTAAAAGACGCGAACCATTCTCGCCTATGCGTGATGTGTCTTGATGCGCCACTGTCAGAGAGCCATACGTCATCCTCGTTCATTTCCATGATTGGCTCCGAACTTATCGGCGGACTCGAATCAACGTCCATCTTGGATGCCACGAACGCACAATCCCCGGATGAATCACTCTTCTTTTCAGTTTCGTCTTCCTTTTTCGGCATTCCTAAGCAAAATGTCCTCTTTTGTGGCAGAAAAAGCACTCCATATTTGCCTTGTTGCCTTTTTCTCTGGCTTGAACTTTGTTCTCCTTCCTCTTGGCGTGAGACTCTCTCTCCTTTGTCGCAGCAGCGGCGAGCGCCGTCACGGCCTCGTCATCCATAGCGTTTCTCGCTTCTTCTTTGATAAGCCATTCCTTCAGATTACTAATCGTTTGCCGTCGAGGATCAACGCTGTCCCACGCAGTCCTGAGAGCATTATATCTTGGGGGAAGACTTGCCAGAATTTTCGCCATTATCGCAATGTCCGAAACTGGTTCACCTATGTCGGCCAGTTGGGCCGCCATGTTCTGAATCCTGGCCACGTGTTGCACGACGGAATCATTTGCCTCCATCTTGCATTCGTGATCTCTCTAAGTCAGGATCAATTTATTTGTCTCTGATTTCTGCTCGTATATCGCGGATAGTTTGTTCCACATTTCACGCGCACTTTTGCATGTTAAGAGGCTTTGCATGTGTGCCGGTTCCAGAGCTGAAGAAATCAGAAACATGGCTTTTGCATCATCCTTGCACCACACTTTCAATTGATCACCGCCGATCGCCGACGGCTTGATTCGCACCCCATTTACAACGTCGTCGATACCGCACGCGATGAATATCGCATTCATCTGAAATTTCTAGATCAGGAAATTCTTTCCGTTGAACTTCTCAACGTTTCGCGTGGAGAACGCCTCCGACATTTTATCGCGAACGAATAGAAAGTTCTGAAACGCACTGATTTCTGATATACCGAATCACACGGTTTTTCGAATCGCACGGTTTTCTGAATCGCACGGTTTACCGAAACGCACGGTTTGCCGAATCACACGGTTTTAACGCCACCCGTACACGTGTTCCTAACGTGTGTGCCTCGCGCGCGTACACGTTTTAATCTCAGTCCACAGAAATTGCGTTTTCTGGGCCCATAACCTGTTGGGATTTTACTGGGATGTATCTGTGGAACAGATGTTGAACACAAAAACTTTATTGTGGTTGGCGAAACAGTTAACAGTACGACGACGACGTGTAACGGACGAAGTATAGTGGTACGAAAATACGAAGTACGTAGTGCGAATTACAAGAGGCGAATGAGAGAGATGCACACGCAAGAACGGAAGAGCTCCGCTAGGCTCAAGGCCTATACACAACGCGTGGCCTCTCTGCGTACGCGCGACGCTCGCGTGACTCACTCACATGAAAACATGGTGAGATGCTTTAGGCATAATTTCGTCTCGAAATTTTCAATACATATCCGGATGAGAGGTCGACGAGGTTGGGCAGTCAGACATCCCTAATTCTCAATATCCTCGTCGATGTCTCCGGGTTGGTGAATTCTGGCTCGGTCCAATCCCCGCTGTCTTCTACTCGAACGACGTCTCGCGATAGGTTCTCCGAGCGCCTCTGCTCGAGGTTTCTCGCCAATTAGCGGCAGGAGATAGGTACCGGGCCTCTCACGGAATCCAGCTAGTCCTGAACTTCGTGCCGTGGCCAGCGGCGCGACATTCAAACGCGATAATTTCTTTTCCGCTGGGACTCTGACGTCTCCAGGGAGATCGATCGCAACAGCTCTTTCGATTCGGCACTGCCCGGAAGTGACCCGGTCTCTGGTGAAGGATTCGAACAGACGTTGGCAAAACCTGCCACGTCACAGGCTAAAGGCTCACGTCGCTACGTTCAGGTAAACTGCAGTGATTTTCGTAAGTCACGCCCCAACACCATGGCTTGCACCGCATTAGATGCTAATACAATGGTCACCATGACATTGTCGCGCATACCGCCACAGGTGACGTAACTTAATACGTCTTCTTTTTGCGTACGGTATTGTCAAACGACAGCGGAAACACTTGTTGCATTGCTGGAACGGCAAACGGGTCGTGTGTTATGGCACACCGCGAGGAGTTGGCCGTAGTTAACGTGTACCGTGATTTTTCGCCAACTGCTTATATGGCAACCTGGCATCAGAACGTACCAATACGTTTTTCTTTTCTACGTAGTGGTCCGGCGGTGGGCGTATGCTCCACATTTTTACGGTATCAAAGAAACTAAAGTAATATCCAAATACATTTGGATATCCAAAAGTGTCTCTGAAACTTAAATGTTCAATGCTCTGTGCTGCAATGTCACTACTCTACTCTAATACGAGGTCGCGACTCTTATAATTGAATTTGATCTTTTAGGCGTTTTCCAATATGCGCGTACTTTCATCGCGTCTCAAGACAACGCGTTGGTACTTTTCGCGACACTAAGGCAATCGCGACTGTTGTAATTTTAGGTTAAGAAGTTTTGGTTTGTGAAACACACTTGATATATTTGAAGGAACACATACATTTTATGTTGAACAGAAAAAGATTTTGTCGTCAAAGAGACGAACCTCAATATAACTCAATATAACTTTTCTTGTATAACATTTCGAACAATCGTGCGTTCTTTTCTCACACGCGCTTCTACGCAACTCTTTTATATCACGCATTTCTGAGAACGAGTAATCTTTGCTCACTGGATGGCGCCACGAGTATTGGAGATCGGTAACATAGAAAATTCATGATATATATTTACCTCTTACATTCAACAGCGACAACCAATTGTCGCAACGCTAATTCGTAACGCAGAGATGGTGTTTCGCGGTCTATTAATTTATTCGCGGCATGCATTACAAATGGCAAAGTGTACTAGTGGAGAGGACCCGGTTCCTTCACTATCCCTCTTTGCCATTGTCGAAAACAGTAGTTAATCAAATCCTAGTCTAATCGAAATGAAGTAGAGACGAGGCGAGATAGCTGGTGACTGGGTTTTCAAGCCCATAGGATCAACCCCGGATCCAAACGCAATGACACCATCCGCCTGCCTGGACGTCGTAACGCCAGGACAGACGTCCTCTCCGCTCACAGCGTTATTCCAAGTCGCGAGTATACGCCCCAGGAGCTGGTCGCTTTGAGTATAGACCGAAGCCGCCTAGTAACGCTGGCTTTGTCAGCCAGAGATGCTGCCACGCGGTCACGTGCTGCGAGGTCTCGCTTACTTGAAGAGTATGTAGGTGCGAACCTCCACTAATCTTGCTCCAGATATTCCCTGCATCAATTTCGATTTCCTCAAATCCTACGCTAATTCAACGCGTTGTGATTCTCTCGCAACTCGACTCGAAATTGCTAATGCCTACACCGCACCCGGCAGCCGTAATCAACTGCGACCACTTTTGCAGTGTATCGTTGCAGTTGAAGTATGGGCGCCCGAAATGTCGAAAGACTCGAACGCAAACGCGATCCTTTGGCCACGCAACACTAATTCAATGAACTGAGATTCAAAAAACTACTTTACATTTTATGCAAGTCAATTATACAAACTTTAAACTGTCATAAAATTTCTATTTCTTAGATATTGCTTCAAGTAGCAATCACAATGAAACGTAATTCGAAGCGCGACTATTTCATTCGCAACGCTACACTCCAATATAGATTGTTTAGAGTTAATGGAAAGTTAATAGAGTTTCAATATAGATTGTGTTTAAAGTTAATGGAGATCGCGAGTATCTCCGCAACGCTAAATTTGAACTCTGCTCGAAATCGACTAATGCAATACGCGTGGTTTTGTTCGCAACGCTACTGCAAATCGCGGACGTGCACATCTCAGCTGATCATTGGGGCGGCGAGGTCTACCCATGTGTACAGGGTGTCACTAAATTATGTCACGGCCACCATAGCGTGATTCTACACCTACGATTTGGTAAAATTGACCTTGACCTTGAAAATCAAGGTAAAAAAAACAAAAAATTTTTTTTGTTTAATCGTGTTCCACTAGTCATAAGGACCAACTTTGTGAAAGGAACTATGGGTCGCATCTCAACCATTCTCTTAAAAACTGATGTTGTCTTATAATTTTTGCAGCTTCTTTGTTTGCAAAATTTTTACATTCAGCAATGATACACAAGTAAATAGCGTACTAATCTCGTTGCTTAAGTGAACCGCAGGCTGCAGGCCAACATTTCAGATCAGGTGAACAATTGCTGGCGACTAAAATGGTGTAAAAAAAACATTTCCTTAAGGAATGCCGTGAAATTTGTGCGACAATTAACATTTTTGCATGACATAAACATAACTTCTAAGAGACTTACTCTATTCGGTTTATGTTCCTGCTCTGCACCCGCAAAATCCCACCATTAGTTCGAATTATTCGAAGAAGTATAAATCGAAGAATACACTCCCGCAAACGAACTGCAATGTTTCTGCGAATTTTCTCACCAAGATTGGGAATTGATCGAAGATAGTTAAAAACTTCTTCAATCCGATGTTTTAATTGATAAACTGATATGAACTGTTGACCTGAGCGATAAACAATAGTAGGATATATAGGGGGGTTCTAATTCACTTCCCAATTCAGGCGGTTCTGAGGAACTTTCCAATTCACGGGAGAGCGGTACCGCATTGCACAAGCATTACGTCATCTAGGCCAAGGACAAAGCTGTTAGGCACCGCCCCCTTCTTTCTGACGTCATCTAGGCCAAGGACAAAGCTGTTAGGCACCGCCCCCTTCTTTCTTACGTCATCTAGGCCAAGGACAGAGCTGCTGAGTCATCACTTAATGGTATTGCACAAGCATTACGTCATCTAGGCCAAGGACAAAGCTGTTAGGCACCGCCCCCTTCTTTCTGACGTCATCTAGGCCAAGGACAGAGCTGCTGAGTCATCACTTAAGGGGTGGTACCGCAGAGCGGTATTGCGCAAGCATATATTACATCATATTTTATTGCATCATATTTTTTCGCGGGGAGGGGGGGACAATCCCTATGAAAGATGATACTCCTTTGGTATTGCACAAGCATTACGTCATCTAGGCCAAGGACAAAGCTGTTAGGCACCGCCCCCTTCTTTCTGACGTCATCTAGGCCAAGGACAGAGCTGCTGAGTCATCACTTAATGGTATTGCACAAGCATTACGTCATCTAGGCCAAGGACAGAGCTTTTAGGCAACGCCCCCTCCTTTCTTACGTCATCTAGGCCAAGGACAGAGCTGTTAGGCACCGCCCCCTTCTTTCTGACGTCATCTAGGCCAAGGACAGAGCTCCTGAGTCATACCCCCCCCCTTCTTTCTTACGTCATCTAGGCCAAGGACAAAGCTGTTAGGCACCGCCCCCTTCTTTCTTACGTCATCTAGACATCACCCTTATCTCTAAGGGTAGCAATGAATAAATAGGACACGATGGAATGTGAATTGTAGTCTTTGCAAACGTTTCATCGTTGCAAACGTTTGCCGTGACAAAAAAAAGTTATTTAATATTCATAGTTAAAAACGGTGCCACCGTTACATTGCAAAGTGCAATTATATTTTGAGAACTGGAAATTAACAAATTAAAGTTGAAAGGAATATTTTTGTCGACAACTGTGCGGTAGCAAGATGATTGAAACGTGGAAAAAAATGTTGAGGTGTTTGACAAGCATGTCAATGCTGCTGAAAACTATGGATGAGTATCACGAATGGCATCGCTCGTACATCGAGTCTCTGCAATGCTGCATCAATTATCTATCCAGTGCAAAGGATGAATTGTCGGGGAGCATGAAATCTAGTTTAACATCAACTATGTGTCGTATGAAAACTTTGAACGTTTCATTGCACAAACGTATTTCCTCGCCACACACCGGTAGAGGTTTATATGATCGCGGCGGTGCGAGAGCCTCGACGCTCCGTTGCGAAAATGTCGAGTCGGCGTTTAAAAGTCGCATATCGACTGGCATCGTTATCAACGTGGAACATATCGATCCTAAACAATTTTTACAACATGCAAAACGAATGGTTACAGGACGCGTTACAGAATTTTTAAACGTGCATTCATCGCTGAAAGCTAGCGTGACGTTGGAGGCAGAATTCATGCAACACACCAACGAGGTTTCCGTGAAAAGTTTCGGCACGCGAAACGTTGCATTGTTTCGGACAAGCAATCTACGACAGTGGTATCAGAGAGACATTGTGCCAACGCTTTTGACATCGTTGGAAGAGTTTCAAGAGCGAGACAGCGGGTGGGCACTGTCGAAGATACTGCATTTGATTGTGAACTTTAGCAAATACCAGCCATTGCAAGCCGGCTGCATCACTGAAACCTACTTGCCTCGAACGATACAGTTGAAAAGAGCGGTCGTGGACGTGAATAGCAAGGATGAGGCATGCTTTTTTTGGGCGGTCGTGGTGGGTCTCTATCCGGCCAAGACAAATCCATCGCGTTTATCATCATATCCACACTACAAAACAGTGCTTCAAACCGAAGGTTTTCAATCACCCATGCTATTCAAAGACATTCGAAAATTTGAACGAAAAAACGATGTTTCCATAAACGTGTTCGAATGGGTGCGCAAGAAATGTGTAACACTTCATTTGACTGAGAAGAAACGGAGAAGACATATCAATTTGCTGTTTATCCAGAATGCTGCAAAGACGCACGGCCATTTCGCATGTATACGAAATTTGCCAAGATTGGTTTCATCACAGCTTAGCAAGCATAAGTGCACGAAGCATATTTGTGATCGGTAAGTTGCACGTTTTTTTGTTTTTTAAATTCTTTGAAGCAAGAAAAGTTTTCTTCCCACAGGTGCCTGCAATATTTCCCTACGCCGGAGAGATTAAACATTCATACAATCGACTGTGAACGAATGAATGATTGTGCTCTGACGCTTCCAACGAGCGAAGATAAGTGGTTGCACTTTAAAAACTTTCTAAACAAAGAACAGGCACCGTTCATTATCTATGCTGACTTGGAGTGTCTGCTGCTGCCTGAGGAACAGGAGGGAGAAGACCGTGCAGCACGCGTACAATATCAACAACACCACGCGTTTAGTATAGGATACTATATTCATTGTCGCTACGATGAATCGCTGTGCGAGTATCAGGTTTATCGTGATAAAGCGGGATGCACTGCATGGTTTGCAAACAGGTTGCACGAGCTGAGTCAGAAATTACAGCCGCTATTTGATAAAACGGTGCCGATGAATTCACTAACTGAAGCAGAAAAATTAAATTTTCGTACAGCCACACATTGTCATGTCTGCGAGAAAACGTTTGAGGAAAACGATATACGAGTGCGTGATCATTGTCATTTCACGGGCGCATATCGTGGTCCAGCTCATAACGAATGCAATTTAAGCTATCAATCTTCGTACGTGATACCAGTGGTTTTCCATAATTTATCAGGCTACGATGCACATTTCATCATAAAAGAATTAGCAAATTCGTTTGAGGGACGGATAGACGTATTACCATTGACGAAAGAGAAGTATATCTCATTCACGAAAAACGTTTCCATCGGGAGACAGCCGGGTGAAGAACGAAAGTATGTAAAGTTCTTAAAATTTCGCTTCATCGACTCATTCAAGTTCTTGAACTCAAGTCTGGACAAGCTGTCATCGTATTTAAACAAAAATAAATTCCGCATCGTACGAGGTGAATTTACACATCTTTCTAACGATGATTTCAACCTGTTGACTAGAAAAGGCGTGTTTCCATACGACTATCTGGCATCATACGATAAATTAAATGATACATGTTTACCGCCGCGCGAAGCATTTTACAATCGGTTAAATGGTAGCGAGATATCCGACGTCGATTACCTTCATGCAAATACTGTTTGGTCGCGTTTCACCATACAAACGCTAGGAGAGTACAGTGATTTATATCTAAAATTGGATGTATTGTTGTTGGCAGATGTTTTCGAAAATTTTCGCGATGACTGTCTCGAGAATTATAAGCTTGATCCAGCACATTATTTCACGCTCCCCGGTTTCGCGTGGGATGTGATGTTGAAAATGACGAAGATTGAATTGGAGTTGTTCACCGACGTCGATATGCTTTTGTTCGTGGAGCGAGGAATACGTGGTGGATTGAGCCAATGTTCTCACAGATATGCATATGCAAACAACAAATATTTGTCTACGCACGATTCGAGTAAACCATCCACCTACTTAATGTATTTTGACGTGAATAATTTGTATGGTTGGGCCATGTCGCAACCTCTACCGCACAGAGACTTTCGATGGGTGGAGGATATTGATAATTTCAACGTTGAATCCATTCCAATCGATAGCCCTGTAGGATACATTTTGGAGGTTGATTTAGAGTATCCACGCGAAATTCACGATGCTCACGCAGATCTTCCATTTTGTCCAAGTCACGATGCAGCAACCAGCTCGAGTCAAAGAAAGTTGCTGGCAACACTTCGCAATAAGGAGCGATATGTTATACATTATCGATACCTCCAGCAAAGTTTAAAACATAATCTGAAATTGAAGAAAATTCATCGAATTCTAGAGTTTCAACAGTCACGATGGTTGCATGAATATATCGACTTGAATACAAAATTACGCACCAACGCAACCAACGATTTTTCAAAGAATTTGTTCAAATTAATGAACAATGCTGTGTTTGGAAAAACGATGGAGAACGTTCGAAATCATGCGATCGTGAAATTACTTTCTCGATGGAATGGTAGACACGGAGTTGAACGATTGATAGCTAGACCAAATTTTCACAGTTATACAGTGTTTTCTAAAGACTTCGTCGCAATTCAGATGAAAAAGCTGCTCGTTAAATTTTACAAGCCCATCTACGTAGGCATGTCCATATTGGATATATCAAAATTTCATTTATACACTTTTCATTACGAGTACATGTATCCAAAATTCCAGCAAAATTGTAAGATTTTATACACGGACACGGATAGTCTGATATATGAAATCACTTGCGATGACGCGTATGAGACATTGGTGAAACGTGATATCCATCGATATGACACCAGTAATTATACAGTGAACAACGTTTACGGTGTTCCGATTGCAAACAAGAAACAGCTCGGATTGATGAAGGATGAAAATGGCGGTAAAATCATGACAGAGTTCGTAGGACTTCGTTCGAAAATGTATGCGCTTCGCGTGCATGATGATTGTGAAACCAAAAAGATCAAAGGCATTAGGACAAACGTTACCGCTCGAGATATAAGTTTCGAAGACTATGTCGAATGTCTTAATAATCATACGGAAAAGAGTGTTAGCAGTAATTGTATAGCGTCTGTACGACATCAGGTGTATTCGATGTCGGAAATAAAATTAGCATTGAGCCCGTACGACGATAAGCGATATATTTGTAATAATTTGATTAATACTCTTCCTTGGGGGCATTACAGTATCGATTGAGAAATTTTATCTATGAAAAGAAAAAAAGTATGGAGACGCATCCTATGAAAACATTATATTCTATGCGCTTCAGATTGGGAAGTAGGAGGTTTGTTTTGTAAATAAAAAAATACATCTTAATTCAAAATGCTTTTTATTATAAAATAATTTTATTACATTAAGTAGGATTGAGTAGTAGATTGAGAAGTATGAGGGATTGTTTTTAAATAAATCATAATTTTAAAAAAATGATTTTTATTATAAAAAATTTTTTACATTTTTGAAATTTTTAAAACATTACTTCAAAATATTGACTGGGTTGAGGGATTCCTTTTTTTATGATACCAATTATTGCTCATTGATGTCCTGCAAAGAAAAAAAGTTTTTTAATATTAATCATTTTTTTTTATTAATAAATATAAAAATTATTTTTAAGTGTTAATTATTAATAAATATAAAAATTGGTAACTTACGCACCATATCTAATGGAATATCAATTGTGGCAAACGCGTCCCATTCATCAGCACTATGCCTCACGGCATACTGCCATCCCCTGATGAACGCTGTTCGCTCCTCCTCCGTGTTGAAAATCTGTAATAATATTTATTAATTAAAATATCTTTAATAAAATATTATTTATTTCTTTATACTTACCATCAACTCCAAATACCCACTGAGCGAAACTTCAGCCTCAATAATTAGGTATAACATCTTGAAATGTGCTTGGACATTGCCAACACCCATTGTTTTATACAAGTACCCCCTCCGGAAAAAGATGCAATGAAATCTCGTGAGATTAGAAAAGACGTTTCGTTGCAGTAGATAATGAAATCTGTACTCGCGAAATTCAATCAGTGCTAATCGAGAGAACTGATGTGACCAGATGTTTTGGCCTGGTAACTCCAAACCGTTAAAGAACGCCACTACTACAGCTTGCTAGATTAGAAAAGTCTCATAGAGGAAAGACAAAATTCCTCAGACTTTACAAGTCAACATCAACCGCGAAAGGATGCTGTTACAGATTATAAAACGCTCCTCTTACAATGATATGGATAAGAACCGTAAAACATCTGGGGCACAATTCCACATGCGGCAAAAAGATAAGGGGGAAACTCTATACCACTCTGAAAAAAAAAGTGAAGTAGAAATTCTCTCGGTGATGTAGGATTGTGTTCAGATGTTTCCCCAGCTTGACAACTCGGCATCAGCAGCGAAATAATGCTGTTACAGATTATGAAACGCACCTCTTGCAATGATATGAATAAGAATCATGAAGCACGTTCGAGGGTACAATCCTACATGCGGTAAAAAGATAAGGGGGAAACTCTATACCACTCTGAAAAAGTGGAGTAGAAACTCTCTCGAGGGGTGGTACAGCGCTATTGCAAGGATGAGGATTGTTTTTTAAATAAAAAATCATTCACATAATTTTTTATTTGATAAAGTATATATTTTTTGTACAAGCGTTTTTTAAGTAATTTTTTGAACAATGTTCGTTAGTGGATTGTATTCCATGATACGGTCATGTATTATTAAGCAGTAGGCTGTTGTCGATGGGGGGGACGTCGGTTCGACATTCAAATTCAATTCGCACGTCAACCGTAGCATTTTTTAACACTTCGTTTTGTCGAGAACAATCGAGAACGACGAGTGGACCGTATTGCAAGAAATCCGTGACATCGAGTAGCGCTTCACCGTTTCCATAGTATGATTCTTGGAATTTTGCATACATGTCATAGAGCAACGCGTATTTACCTTTCTCGAAATCGATATTTAGATCATCGTATGGATAGGTTTCCGAGTTCAAGTAAAGTCGAATATTTGTCAATGCACAATGATCGAATCGTGTAGCCGTTTTCATTAAGTTGTTCTTTCGATTGGTTTGCAAAGCGAATATCACGTATCGCGGTTTTTCCATTTGTAGAGCCGTTTTTATCGCCCATGTATGCTTCGTAGTTGTGTGTAGTAGAGGATATTCGTACAGATCCCACGATCGAAAGGTCATGTCGATTGGTCTGTCGCTGTCTAAAATCTGTAGCATGGACAGCTTATGTACTTCATCCAATGTGACGTGAGGCATTCGCCATTGAATTTTGTATAGATTCAGAATAGGTTTCGCGTTGTTGGAAGGACTGTACAACGCATTCGCGTCGGTACGCGAGCGAATCAAAATTAATTCGTGCCGAGCATTTATCACGATGCGTTTGTAGTCTTCGCAGAAGCCTAATAAAACACTCATAGGTACGCAAAAGTTGAAATATATTGCAGCCGTGGCCGTTGCAGTCTGCTTCTGTCCATCATCACCATACAGCCAACCAGCGTTGGACAATGCGCTGCTTCTCGTTCTAGACAGACTCACATAATTCTTCAAAGTTGTCGTCGCGCCAGGATTTCTGGACCGATCAATTTCCACTCCATTCAATTCATAGCGTATTTCCTCAAACATAAACGCAACAGTATTGTTCTCGAGAGTTACCGTATCGATGTGGGATTCTCCTTCAACCGGTAATTCGAGTTTTCCTGGTAAACTAAGTTTTCCCTCAACGTATAGGAAGCTTTTACATGGGAGCGTGTATAGGTCTTGTTGTTGAATGGGTATCCTTATCTCATCGCTGTTTTCAAACGTTGTGTTAGCATACGGATTGTATGTGTGCAGCTCAATCTTCGTTATACGATTGTCGAAGATTGGCGCTTCGGAGATGTTCAAAATGTCATCAAACATGATCTTTCACTTTTTAACAATAAAGCCCAAAGATTGTAGATACTTTGCGTTTTTCACAGTTAATTTCTTACGAATCGTCAACCTTTTTTCTGCGGTTAGTTTCTTGCTGTTGTTACCGATGCTGTTGTTCAATGTATGGAATACCGTATTATGAATTAGCATTGCTTCGTCGCGCGTGTAGTCGCACCGTGATTTCTTCACCTCGAAAATCAATCAAACGTCCGGATTGATCAACTATGCGAATGGTTAAATCGTCAATTACTCGTGCAACGATTGGAAGGTAAATGACTCGCGCAGGCGTTTCCGACAATTTATATCCTGGTGGTACCTGAGGCGCGAACTCATGTATCGTGTGAACGAGTTTACCATTGTCGTACGATCCGGTGGTTATGTTACATTCCACTCGTACGATATTCACGCTGATGATATTCACTGGTGTGTTCGATGTATGCCACACGTTTGGTGGTAAAACATGATCTATGGAAAATCCTAGGATGGATCCCACGTTGCCAGGCTTTGCAAAGTTTATTTGATAGTTGTTTTTAATTTCACTTTTCATGGTGTTGTTGTTCGCCCGTAAGACCAGCGGATATTCTGAGGCGGCAGTCTCATCGACATTTTTTGGAGGATATCGCGCGCATATTTCACGCCTCAAGTACGCGTTGATTGCATCCAATTCGTATGAACCGTCGGGGATGATGATCTCCTCATCTTTTTCACCGAAGTAGAATCTATTGTTTCCAATGTTGGCGCTGATGTTCGGTATCGTATAATAAGTTTGCAAATCGAGCAATCCCAGCTCATATTCGCCATTGCTCAGATCTATGGGGGGAAAGTACTTTGATGATAGTATGCTGCTTCTTCCCGACAATGTAAACGTAAATGACTTTTTCGCATACATCGTGTAGAGAGACTCTTTCCAGGGTCTTTTATTCTCGGAGAAATTTCGCACACAATTGACCACACACGCTTTCGTCGTAGTTTTGAAAACGTTCGTGGTTATATAAGATCGCCACGTTCGCGCCGAAATAGTGAATCAACTCAATCGGCGGTTGAAGATTTCCAAAACTATCAAAGTATTTGACACGCGAGCCGTGTTTTATATAGGCGACCCAGTGCGTTCCCGGTCCACGACTATTATCTAGATTGACTATACCTCGCTCGTTTACCCACGCACGCAGCGGTAAATCGTCACGCATAAAAACTCCACGAAAATACGGTAATCCTTTACACATGACCATCAATTCGATATCTGTCGTCGTGTTGTCCTTCTTCGTTGTTTTTTTTTTTCCTTCAAACCTTTTCCATGCTTATACGGTGCGAGATGTATCCCACGACCCTCCATGGCTCGATTGTGTCGCTCCGCTTCTTGTAATTGTTTCTTAGCAGCTTTTGCAGCGTTTATAGCTTTGACTACCCCCGCGGCACCACCCGTCAATGCGCCTATAGCCGACAAAGCGGGTAACAGCAACGGTAGAAAACCACCACGTTTGGCGATCGGGAGAATTCGTTTAGTTGTTTTTTTTTTCTTTTCACCTTTTTTCTTTATCAAACCCATGCCCAATTTCGTTTTAGCTTTCATGGCTGCCAACACTGCAGTCGCGGACACCTTCTCTCCCAAAGTTGCGTCTCCGGACGTTATCCGATGCAGTGCTCGATCAGCCAAAACGTGATCGGCCTTGTGACGATTTTCAAGATCTTTGTATCGCGAATACGCTATATCGTGCTCTCGACAGGCTGTATCCAACGGATTGATTCCTCGATCCCCACGAGCTAATCGCGCAGTCAGTTTCGTACCAGGACCGCAGAATTGATATCCAGGTATATGCAATTCAAACGGTAGCGCGTTTATAGCTCTGTTTAAAAACCCCTTGCCCGTATGCGAACCGAGTGAATGATGATTCATAAGCTATTTTGCCTACTATCTCTTTTAAAAAGAACACGTTCGGGGGAGGGGAGTGACTAATACCTACGGTGTTCGAGCTCTCATATAAATACTACCTCCCCTCCCTCATCGAATCAATCAAATCATGCATTTTGTAAGGCAATCTTTGGATATTCGTGTTCCAACGTGTCGCGCGTTCGACGATTGTGACGAGACGATGCGAAAACATGGATCATTGTTACCAGGCAATGTACGATGTGTCATAAGCGGTCCGTCAGGATGCGGTAAAACAAACGTTATGATCAGCCTGCTGGAGAGTGCGAACGGACTACGATTTGCAAACGTTTATGTATACTCAAAATCGCTGAATCAGCCAAAATATCAATACTTGAGCAAACTGTTCTCATCCGTGGGGAAGGATGTAGGCTACTTCGCGTTCACAGACAACGCTGACGTAATACCCCCCGCAGAGGTACGGCCCGATTCGATATTTATCTTCGACGATGTGGCGTGTGACGAGCAGGATATCATGAGAGAGTATTTTGCGATGGGTAGACATTCACACGTCGATTGCTTCTACTTGGGTCAGTCGTATGCGAGAATACCTAAACATTTAATTCGTGACAATGCCAATCTACTGGTTTTGTTCAAACAGGATACCATGAACTTGCGTCACATTCATCAGGATCATGTAAATACCGATATGTCGTTTGAAACGTTTAGCGCGTTATGTGTAAATTGTTGGCGAAAGAAGTATGGATTTCTCGTAATCGATAAAGACAGTCCTACAAATCGCGGTCGTTACAGACGTGGATTTAACGAGTTTGTCATACTGTAACGAGTACAGTTGCTCGGTAAGGGTGGTTGGTGCTGTATCGTGGGCTGTAAATCTCTCTTGCGCTTCCAATATGTCAGCTCAAAAGGAAAAGAACGAAAAGCTGCGAGCTTCAGTCGTGAATGAAATAGCGAAGACCAGTGATACCATACGTAAAAAGTATTTAGCGTTGAAAGTTGGGAAAATGATGGCCGAGACGAATTTGCGAACAACTTTACAGCCGATCGTCGAACCGTTGAAACAGCTAGTTCAAAATACATCTACTGTTGAACCGGATAGTGACACCACGTTCTCGGATATTAAGGAAACACCACCACCGTCTCCCATACAAAAAAAAAGAAGATTCTCAGATATTAGGGGAACGACGCCATCATCATCTATGAAAAAAAGAAGAAGAATAAAGAAGAAAAAGAATGTTGAAGTAACGCTCGCTGACGATGAGATCGAGTCAACGATGTCGCAACAGGATACTTTCGAATCACCGAGCACGGTATCTTTGGAATCTTCAATGCGTAATATTTTTGAAAATCCAGAAACTCATCGAGAGGAAAATCAACATCTAACCGAGAATTTCGGACCTTTGGCGCGTGAATATTTAGAAAAATTTTTTACCGGATCAATGAAAAATTCCGACAACGTGTTCGGGGTATATTTCCAGGACAATAAACTGATGTTGGGAAATTCAGCGTTTGAAGTGAACAGCAATGACGATATCATCATTAACGGAGTAAGGTATGAGGGGACTCATGGTCTTTATGAATTAATATTCAACAGAGTACCCGACAAGCAGTTGTACACCGAGGATGATAAGAATGTGTACAAAAGAATTCTCATTCTCACGCAAGCGCATCGACGTGGGAATCAGCTAAAGGGAAACAAAGGTTATAAGTATAAGAAAATTATAGGACCGATGTTTTCGTCACGTGGTGGGAAGGGGATACAACTTCCAACTTCTATGCGTGTGACTAACAATCCGATTGATTACGTGCATTGGGATGATCCAAACGAACTCGTCGATCGTGTGAAATTGTTAACCGCTTCGAAGAATGCCGGACATTCCAACCATAACAATGAAATAATGTCAATAATCGAAGAACTTCGTGAAGCCGGTATAATTATAAATTAAAGCGCGTGCATTCATTGAGTTAGTGATGAATGAAATGTCAATTGGTACAGCTCGATAGAATGCGCATTCGTCTTAATTGTTGTAAAACGAATCAAACAATATCCTCGGGGGAGGACAACGGTGAAAGCTGGAACTTGAGATTTCAAAGTCTATGGATAAAACTGGATGAGATATTTCAACGAATACTGTGGATTGAAGAGCAGGTCAAACAGTTGTATGAGTTGACGATAAGTGAAGAAAAAGACTAGCTTGAAACAATGTCTATCGACAAATTTGGTATGGTGTTTCGCGAAGCGAACAAACCCGAGTCAAATGTTTCTTCGATTTTCTATCCCGGCGTTTTTAAAAGTTATGTGCATGATAATGCTATATGTTTAAATGATGACGCTAAATTGTATGATGCGAAAGGTATGAGGATCGGACGCGTGGCGAATCCTGAAGCAAACGATCATGTTGCAACCAAAGTATACGTGGACACGCTTAACGTGAAGCTTGAGTCCGAGATTGTGAAGAAACTGGTCAAAGAACTGAAAACCGCTAAAGAGACGATAAAGTCTGAAATATTAGCTGAACAGAATGAAAAACTGATCAAAGACCTGAAAACCATTAAAGAAACGATAAAGTCTGAAATACTGGCTATGATACAAGGCATTCGATATGATGTAAATGAAAATATGAAATCAACTGATATCAATGAGACCTTGAAGGAGAAAGTAAAAAGAAGACGAGTTTGAAATATTGACAAGAAACGTGTCGACGGTCCTTGAGGTGAATCCATGGATAGCAATCATCATACATGAACATACTGTACAAGATGTATCTGTACCTGTTCCTGTACCTGTCTGTAGCTGTTCCTGTACCTGTCTGTAGCTGTTCCTATACCTGTCTGTAGTTGTTCCTGTACCTGTCTGTACCTGTCCATACCTGTCTGTAGCTGTTCCTGTACCTGTCTGTAGCTGTTCATGTACCTGTCTGTAGCTGTTCTTGTACCTGTCCATACCTGTCTGTAGCTGTTCATGTACCTGTCTATTCCTGTCTGTAGCTGTTCCTATACTGTCTGTAGCTGTACCTGTACCTGTTCATGTACCTGTCTGTAGCTGTTCCTGTACCTGTCTGTACCTGTCTGTACCTGTCTGTAGCTGTATCTGTACCTGTCTGTACCTGTACCTGTATTATCAATATTAAGTAGCATTTATCGAGTCATCAAGTTATCATAAAAATCATCAACCTTGAGAGAAAAAATGAGGGGATGGAAATATAACTGAAGATTTTTAAGAAAAGTATATATGAGGTAAAGACTCTATTGAAAAGCAAGTTGAGTAGCGACAGCAAGAGACGATACGCGTAGCTTTCAACGAGTTGGATAGCTGAATCAGTCATCGCTTCAATAGTTGGATTGAAAAGTGAATAATCGGTTAATGAGAGAGCGCTACAAGAACGATGATGAGTAAAGAAAACGTGGTGGAAGAACTGCATGCTCCGGCGAGACGTTTTTACCCGCGTAGACGTGTAATCGTGCGAGGATTCGATGATCTTTGGCAAGCCGATATCGTTGAAGTTCAAAAATATGCACGAGATAATGGAGGGCATCGATATATTCTCACGATAATCGATGTATTTAGCAAATATGCATGGACGGTTCCTTTGAAGAGTAAAAATGCGAGCGACGTGTGCAAAGCTTTCGCGTCAGCGTTGAAGAAAGATGGTAGAGTCCCGAATAACTTGCAGACCGACATGGGGAAAGAATTCTACAATACAACGTTTCAAGATTATCTAAAGAGTCGTAACATACATCATTATTCTACATTTAGCACTATGAAAGCTTCCGTCGTGGAACGTTTCAATCGCACGCTGAAGAATAGCATGTGGAAATTTTTCTCGTTGAGTGGAAAATATCGCTGGATCGATGCGCTTACCACGTTGACTGAGGGCTACAATAATCGAAAACATCGTACAATCCGCATGCGACCTGTCGACGTGAGCCGTAAAAATGCTGGACACCTTCTGTCCACCGTGTACAGCAACGTGAAGATTGCTGGTCCTGCCAAATTCAAGGTCGATGATCGTGTGCGTGTCAGCAAGTTTAAAACCTTATTCAACAAAGGATACACGCCAAACTGGTCAACTGAAATATTCAAGATTATCGCGGTAAAACGAACGAATCCTGTCACATATCTCTTGGTCGACTCTACGAACAAACCTATCGCCGGAGGATTTTATGAACATGAGATACGTGCGGCAAAATATCCTGACATATACTTAGTTGAAAAAATATTACGCAGAAAAGGAAATAAAGTATATGTGAAATGGCTGGGAATGGATGCGTCACATAATTCGTGGATATCTAAAACGAATATACTTTAATTATATTTTTTCTACTTGTATTTTTTAGTTATGATAATTAATTTTTGTAAAACGACTATACTTATTATATTGTGATAATTCTGCTTCATTTCTCTGTAGGAATTGTATGTAATGTTGTAATAAAAAAAAGTATAAAAGAGGTATTCTTGAATAATTTTATTTTTAAAATAATGTATTGTTACAAAAGACAATTTTCACACAACATTAATATTTTAACCTATCCGTTTTTTGTGCCTCGACTGCAATGATATTAGTGCATGAAGCCACCAGTTCACAATCAATCAATGAACTTTGATAAAAAAATTCGCTCTCGACAATCGCTTTCACGATATTTTTCGCGTTGGTATCCCTCACCACAATGACAAAATTCATAAATTTATCGGTAATCGTGGGAACATTGCCGATCAGCCATGAATACATGTTGTGTATGCAGAATTCGAGATTGTATAAGTTACGCATAGTTTTTTCCGTGATGTATAGAGCTGTGAACTGATTCGACAATTTCACTAGATTCATACCATTGAGATTAACTATTTGCAATGTTAAATCATCACTCATTTTTTTACACTGTTTCTGCATAGAAAGTAAATTGGAAATACACTCCTTCGTGCGCAACAACTCTGTCCATGCATCCCGGGAAAATGTGATCTCGTTACCACGGTTATCCCCCATAGTTAGTTCCACACAAATATCATCGCCAACGTGTACACCAATTTCGAGATATTTAAAATAATTGCCAGCTATGGAATATCTTCGACTCAAGATTCTGTGCAAACTACTCGATGATTGTGAAATGGAGTCGCTGTTGTCAAAACTCCTGCAACAGTTTTTTTTTTTTTAAAGAATTAGATGTTTTTCAAATTTTTTTTTTCACAAGTTTTTCATCTTTCTACTTACATATTATTTAGTCTCCTCGTTTTGTGTGACTCCTCGATGCTTGAATGATCACATTCAGTGAGCGGATGATTGTTGTAATACATCATGCTTTTTTCGTGTTGATTGTCTCGATCTGAAGCGCAACGCTTGGAATACAATGTTCTTATAGGATGCATTGGCCCCCACCTTTTTACATTTTCTTAGAAAAGGGGCGGTGCCTAACAGCTTTGTCCTTGGCCTAGATGACGTAAGAAAGAAGGGGGTATGACTCAGCAGCTTTGTCCTTGACCTAGATGACGTAAGAAAGAAGGGGGCGGTGCCTAACAGCTCTGTCCTTGGTCTAGATGACGTAATGCTTGTGCAATACCATTAAGTGATGACTCAGCAGCTCTGTCCTTGGCCTAGATGACCGAATGCTTGTGCAATACCAAAGGAGTATAATCTTTCGAATATCAAATAACTTTTTTGTCACGGCAAATGTTTGCAACGATGGAACGTTTGCAAAGACTACAATTCATATTTCATCGTGTCCTATTTATTCATTGCTACCCTTAAAGATAAGGGTGATGTCTAGATGACGTAAGAAAGAAGGGGGGTATGACTCAGTAGCTTTGTCCTTGGCCTAGATGACGTAAGAAAGAAGGGGGTATGACTCAGCAGCTCTGTCCTTGGCCTAGATGACGTCAGAAAGAAGGGGGCGGTGCCTAACAGCTTTGTCCTTGGCCTAGATGACGTAATGCTTGTGCAATACCATTAAGTGATGACTCAGCAGCTCTGTCCTTGGCCTAGATGACGTCAGAAAGAAGGGGGCGGTGCCTAACAGCTTTGTCCTTGGCCTACATGACGTCAGAAAGAAGGGGGCGGTGCCTAACAGCTTTGTCCTTGGCCTAGATGACGTAATGCTTGTGCAATGCGGTACCGCTCTCCCGTGAATTGGAAAGTTCCTCAGAACCGCCTGAATTGGGAAGTGAATTAGAACCCCCCTATATATCCTACTAACAATACCTTTCACTGAACCCCAAAGGACGAAATCGAGTGGTGTTAAATCTGGTGATCGTGGAGGCCATACGTGTGGTGCAGGTCTACGTCCTATCCACCGTGATCCAAATATATTATTTAAACATTGGCGAACCGGTTGACTATAATGAGGAGGAGCACCAGCATGTGTGAAATAGACGGAATGTGACGCCTATGTCGTGGTATAATTTGTCGCAGCTCACTTAAGAAACGAGATCGGAGAAAGTGCAAATATGTTGCACTTGTCATCCGTGTAGGTAAATAAATTGAGTCAATAATATAGTTTCCAATTATTCCTGCCCATACGTTTGTAACGGATATAGGTCGGGAGATAGTGCCGGCTCAGTCGGTCGCCAAGGTCCCTCGGCCACGAATGAAATACCACAGGTGTAGGCAAATAAACAGTGTTTATTCTTGTCCTCCTTAAATCTATAGAACAATGCTTGCCCCCGCTGGGCCAACGTACAACTAACGCGGTGTGAATCGAATGACCCGAAGGTCCGGCGCTCGCAACTTATTACTATCGGCGTGGTCTCGGTGACACCTAAGCTAAACGCAGTAATCCTACTCTAAGCGCGGTGCGTGGTCCGGTGACCCTAAACTAAGCGCGGAGTCGCGAAGAGATCGCCGGTGACGGTGACGGTGACGGTGACGGTGATCGGGATACAGTAAGTGCGGTGCGGATCTACCTTTATTCAAGGGCGTTGGCCACAAGCGTCGAGGTAGGCGGAAAGGTACTCCCGGGGCGTGGGCCACGGGGATCGGAGGTGCAAGCGTATAGGGGCGTTGGCCACGAATACGGTTTGCCAGGTCGGCGTATATCCTAGAGCGCTTGCCACAAGGATCGGAGAGCGCGAGTGTATAGGGGCGTTGGCCACGAATACTTCTCGCCAGGTCAGAAGGATTCCAAAGGAGTTTGCCACAAGGAATGGCGGATCGTAGGATCGGTGATAGCGGTAGGCGGTCTAGAGGAAAGCCTCGTAGTTGCGTCAGACTGCGTTCCTGGAGTAGCCACTAGTAACGATCGTTCACTGCTCAGAGTTCCCGACTGATTCTCTCTGGGTCCGCGGCGCGTAGTTATACCCTCGCGGGTACAGTTTCTCTCGCGAGAAACCGCGGATCCGCGGTGGCCATCTCGCGGCCGTCGCCGCGGTACTCGCTAGAACCCGTGTGTGCCTGCGGTGGCCATCGCGCGGTCGCTGCTACGGCCTTCCCGGTCGGCACCGCGGTACTTGCGAGAAACCGTGTGTGCTCGCGGCTGCCCTCTCGCGGTGATCGCGAGCCGGAGAGAGAGAGAGGAGTCTCGCGCCTCCGGTATATTCATTACACGTTAATGGAGAACCGTCCTTGATTAAATCTTTGAACCATTCCGGGTGGATTTCTATAATACCAAATCCTGGCATTTTGTTGATTAAGGATGCTACTACTTATCGCGTGGTGTAGTTCGATTTTCCGCTTGACCCTTATTTTTTGAGACAAATTGAAGAATATCATCAAAAATTGGTGCAAACGGAATCGCGAAATCGGACCGTTACATGGCGCCCGAACAGGGACCTGAGAAAAGAATGCGGTCAGCGTCGCACTAAAGTATGCCGATCAATTATTGCGTGCGAAATCAATGTAAAAAATTTTTTCTTTCCTTTCCGTTACATACTATTGTGTGAACTTCCGCTGCGAGCGTCCCAAGAGCGAAATTTTTTCCTTTTATTTTGTAATTAGTTTATTCTAGTACGAGCATAATCAAGCGATTTCTTGTTCCTTTTTTCGGCTATACCGTAGCAAGCTTAATCGAACGACTTCCTTTTTCGGCTTTACCGTTGCGAGCGAATCTTTTTCTTCCCGCTGGAATACATTACGCGTCACCATGGGGGGTCTCGTGGATGTACCGCCTGAAGATGGACAGCTCATCAGCGAGTTAAACACGTTTGGAATCGGTACGGAAAGGGATCGTAGTCCAGACGCGACAAAGGCTGGTAGCCTACGTGCGCTGAAATCCTGAAACATTCGCCGATAAGCCCGAAGACGAACCATGGTATCAGGTGGAAGCCGACCAAACGAAGGGTCTGGCCAGTTCCCATAATCAGTTGGCAGCAGGACTCTTCTTTTTGGACCTGATGCGAAAGTAGAATTGTCATTTCGTCGGACGCGATCCACATGTATTTCTTCAGCGTCCACGAGCTCCAGAAGGCCTATCGATTAACAACGGACTACCGGATGCTGGAGCGATTTCCCAAGCTGCTAAGGGGGGACGCACAGCTCTGGTACCGGTGCGTCAGACCGTCCATCACCCCTTGGTCCAACCTGCAGGAACGGCTCCGGGGATATTACCTGTCACCAGGGGAGCAACGCCACCTCGACCGACAGATCGTTGACCGATACCAAGGTCCAAATGAGCCGATACGCGCCTACATAACCGTCATGACAACCTTGCTGCGGAGAACGGAGGGTATTCTCCCGAACGATAGTTGGACGCTCTGTATTACCATATGCGGGACGTGCTCTAGCTGCGGAAAAATGGAGGTTGTAGCCCGATCGAGATCGTGAATCCATGTCGGCCGAGAAGAACTAATTTGTGTGATTTTTCCGTGAAGAAATCGACTTCCAACACGCCCACCTGATTCTTGATTTCTTGTTTTTCTCATATTCACGAAATTTTCCAAGTGAAAATCGTTTTTTACGGAGTAAAATGCAGGAGAGACATTCTGACAAGATAGTAAATTGGATGCATAATACTTGCAGAAAATGAGAGGAAAATCAAGGAAAGCAAAAGCGAAGACCAAAAAGCCAAATGGTAAATTTGGAAAGGTGAAATTTGCTTCAAAAGAGGTAGCACCTGCCAATCCGGATTTGTCACAACTGCATCAGCAAATAGACACAAGCGTGTCGTCTTTATACTGCCTGACAAGAGTTTTGGAAAATAGTAGCGACGAGGTCAAATCAATTCTGGCATACGAATGTGACTTGGTATACGAGTGCCGTGTATGCAGAAGTCTCTTTAGGTGCCTTGTCAATCTCATTTCACACAAACGCATATATTGCAAAGAGAAATTTGATGTTACATTTTGTAGAAGATCTTCCGAGAATCATGACAGTGTTCTCACAAGTTAACCAAATATACAAATACCAGAAACTAAGCTTCAGGAACCTTCGGGAATGATCTGAGACGCCAAGTTTCTAAAGAAGAGCAAAAGAAAGATCTCATCTCCATTGTAAATATGCTGCAAAAAAAGCAGAAAGAAAGTTTACACGACAACATTGAGCATGTGTGTTTGGAAGCTGTGCAATCAAACTCATTTGCAGTTTACCAGACAGTTGAACCAGTGGTTTCAACTCAGAATCATGTAGATCTTATGAAGACACAGGTAACAGAGCTGAGGAACATGATTAACGAGCATACCGCAGTGTTAGGTCCAGATGGACTGGTTTTACAGTCCAAACATGATTCAAGTAATGGTAGCAATGAAGAGCCAGCAAGTATTTCTGAAGTTGAGCTCACCTGTTCTATATGTAATGCAAAATTTTCAACAAAAGAAACATTGGGGGTACACACAAGGACATTACATAATCTCACAGATTATGCTACCCTTGTCCGTACTGTTCTAGTACGTTTGCGAACACATGGAGTGTTTATCGTCACTTGTTCAAGGTTCATAGGAAAACCAACGAAGACGTAAGAAAGCTCAGATCCCAGATACAAGAGGCAGCTTTTATTAAGGACACGACTGGTGCAGAAGATTTGCAGAAGAAACAAGCTAGTAAATCATTAACGACTAGTATGTCACGAGTCAATGAAACACAGGAGTGGATGGATCATTTAGAATCTGACACAGAACTGCAAAGATGTGGAGATTGTGGGAAACGGTTCGATAGGAAAGCAGCATTATCTGCACACTCACAATATTGCCAAAGGCGCGTTGCAGCCTGTGAAAGTACAACAAACAAAGTGTCACCAGAACGAGTTTCCAGTGAGACCGTAGTCAGTTCTACTTCTACGGAGATCAACAATACCAATGAGACATCCATACGAGTTGAAGCTGTGGCTACTTTGAGTAAAGCAGACTGGGAGATGTTACAAGATGGGAAATTAATTGCTGAGAATGGGATCCATGAAAATGCAACAGCTCCAGTGAATGGAGTACAGGAAATTGTTGCGAAAGATAATTTGCCTGCTGTGAATACTGTCCCTGAATCTTTAGAAATTGTTTATGCTAATATAAACAAGCATAAAAATAGTGTAGGTAGTAAGAAAAGAAAGAATAAAGACAGTACGAAGAGAATAAATCCTGACGAAGATAATGTTGAGAAAATGGATCATACATTGATAATGGAAAAGAAAATAGCTGCACTAGTGAGTTTCCAGAAACTGCAATGCCTTCCATGTAAACGAAAGTTCACCTCTGTGACTAATCTAAGAAGAAACGCTGCCATACATGTAGGCTGGAACCGTTACCGGTGCAAGATTTGTAACTTCAAGTGTTTCGTTAAATGTGATTGTGTGGCACATTGTAATAAAATGCACAATGCTCAGAATAATCGTGCTGTTATAGAAGATATGATAAGTCAAATCTCAGATGACAATGTTGTGTCTGAACAGGAAATAGTTTTAGAAGGGAAGTGCTCTAGCTAAAGATCAGAAGGAGCGACTTCACAGACATCTAGCAATTAATACAACATGTCGGAGAGGTTGAGGAGATACTCCGCAGAATGCATAGCGGAACGTCCTCGAGCACAGTCAACCGTCAACCAACTCGCAGGACCGCGCTAGCTGCCATCAGCCCGTACAACCGGAGCACGCATTGTTGGCGGTGCAATCAGCCAGTAACTCTCCCTGCAACTCGCACTTCAACTGCACGAATGAGACCGTAAAGTTCTGCTCGTTATGTGGCAGAGAGAACGTGCTGACGCGCGACCGTGCCCACGTGAGCACCAGGGTAACTGGTCTCTGGGGAAACTCAGGGGAACCGCCCCAAGATCTCCGATAACCGGATCTATGCAGCTGTCACTGTCGGCAATTAGTGTACCAGAGCCCTCGTCGATCCAGGGTCGGTCTATTCATACGTAAATACCATCATGGCCCGACAAAGTCAGACACTCATATGGACTGCAGCATTTCCAGAACCGGAATCATCAACGGCATCCCGAATACTGTAATCCAGGAAAGATGCCTGTACCATCACATGCTACACACTCTCGACTTCGACGACCATCCAGCACCGGACGAGTGGAAACTGCGCGTAGTCACATGCGACCGCCCTCGCGTCCTCTGCGAATCCCACGACGATTCGACCGCTGGCCACCTGGGGATCGCAAAAACTCCTCTCTGCCGCTTGTACTACTGGCACGGAATGCTCCGCGACGGTCCGAACCTGCGAGAGCTGCCAAAAACACAAGGCTCTCCAACAGTTACCAGCCGGCCTGATGCATGCCACACCTGTTGACCAGCCATAGGAGATGCTTTACGCCGACCTAGTAGGGCCATTGCCACGATCCAGTGCGTGCAACACCACCCTGCTCATAATCCAAGATCGGTGCAGAAAATGGATCGAACTACGGCCCCTGAAGAAGGCCCACCGGATCGGCCATCACACGAGTCATCCGAGAACTCGTAGTCGTGCGCCATGGTTGTTCGAGGGAGCTCGTTACCGACAACGGCCGTCAATTCATCGGAAACCAAGTCGAGCATGCGCTCTAAGAATGGGGTGTCAAACACCGACGCACACCACCTTACGCTTCCCAGTGCAACCCGGTCGAGCGCGTAAACAAGGTCGTCAATACCATGATTAGCCAGTATACCGGCCGATGACAAGAAGCCTGGGATCTGTACTGCCCCGAGGTGGCATTCGCCTACAACATGGCCGACCACAGCGCCATAGGATACTGGCCTGCGTATTTCAACACAGGGAGAGGGAGCACTTCCCGCCAGGGAGCCTACGATACTAGTCCGGTCGCTGAACAATTACATTTTGGGGCACCGTCTACGCTACGAGAAGCACGAGTGCTGGCTCGATGGAACGCGGCGCGCAGCTTCCAGAACCAGCGGAATCAGTACGACAAGCATCGACAAAACTGGGAATCGAGCTTCGGAGCACTCGTGCTCAAGCGAAGTCACATCCTCTGCGACAAAAAAACGGTTCGGAATACAAAACTATCCGAAAAGTACAGCGGCCTGTTTACAGTATACCGCAGAGTGTCACCGGTCATCTTCGATCTCCGCGACGGAAGACGAAAACTAAAAAATGCTATGCACGTTCACGTCCGTGGCTCCGACCAACCAGAAGCGGCTGAAACCAGCAGGAAGGAACGAGCAGCAGCCACCCGCCAGCAGATCAGTACTGATCAGGATGGTACGCCGATGGGAAGAAGCAGCCGGCGCACAGTGGGGTATTTGGCCTGCTTAGCGCGCCAAAACTATTGCGACGTTATTAATAGTGTGAAGGTCATACTATTATATATCGTTGAATTCGTCTTAACACCAGCTACAACACTATCAAATCAAAAATACAACTTAATGTTTAAAAAATCGAAGCAACCTTGTTTTTTTGTTTTAAACAAAATTTTTTCGAAGTTTTATATATTGAAGTTTATATTGAGGTTAATACTGTTAAACTTTTGTTTCAAACATTTTTTCGTAAAAAAAAAATATATTATAAATATTAATTAATTTTTATTAATTTTTTTAATAATATAAATTAATATTCTACAATAATGACTTTCATTTTCCTTCATTTACTTCCAAGTATGTATCACCTACAGCTCAGTTATTTCATCATTATCAGTCATATGATATACGGTCGGTTCATGCCATACTGATCTAAATCGCATAAAAAGGATTGTATAAAGCAATGTCTAATGATTAACCACGCAAAATATTAAAGATGTGTTATGCTGAGAAAAAAAGTTATTACATGATATATATTAATTTTCTGAAAAAAAATTATATCACTTTTGATTGTTTATTCTATCAAAACCACCGAAGAGTATAAAACAAAAAGCAGTAAAATTACTCTATAAACCTTCCTTTACATCCTAGGTATGTTTTTATCTCGATTTGATACACTAAACTTGTGAGAAAGATCATTTCTTTAACACAAGTTTTTCCATGCTTCTCTCGGTCACGAGAATATGTTACTTTCAAGTATCTATAGGTTACTAAATAGTACCGTTTATGGAAAAATATTATTGTAGATTACTTGCATATATATTCAGGTACATGGGTAAAAAGTTTTAGTCATTTTGAACAAAGTAAAAATTTCGACTTTTGGCGCGCTAAACAGGCCAAATACCGCACTGTGCGGCGAGATGGAAACGTTCCTTCAACAACTAGAGGAGGGCTATCGGAGGTACGGGGACAACGTCCACGTAGAGCCCCCCCTCCCCCCTAACCACCAGGACCGCGCCAGCCAACACAGCCACGGTTAACAACGCCACCAGCTTGTCCGCCGCAGTTTCAAGAGCAATACCCGGAACGAAGACGGCCTGGCCCAGGATGCAGGCCCATTGCCAGGCCGATAGCGACCATATACCGAGCCGCCAACCATGGCTTAACGTAAGGGGCAACCACGCCATCTGCGCCCCATCGTATCGCGATCCTCCCTCACCGTCCCGAGCGCCGTACCATCGCGATCGCATAATCGGTCAAGTCTCCCCATGGTGTCTCGCTTCGGTAGAAAGAGAGGGATACGGCGAGGTAATGATCCGTCGCGAGCCGCGTCTAAGCGAGTGCGATTTTTTTTAGACAGGTTGAGTCCTGTGTTATTAATCTGGAGATTTTTGCGTAAAAGTTTCCCAGAGCTTTATTGCTCTCTACACTTTTGTAGTAATTATATACATATAAGATTTGATCCTGTGGGCTCAGTTTAGCCTTAGGTAACATTGAATTATTATTAGCAAGAAAATTTTCAAATAACTTGCTATGCTCTATGAACCATACTAATAGTTTCGCCATGAGAAGTTTGATATTGCTGCGATGAATGAGAAGCAGCCTTGACTTTGAAAGCAGTATATATAGGGTGTCCCAAAACCCCTTCGACTCCGGGAAATGGGAGGTTCCTTAGGTCATTTGAAGCAACATTTTCCTTTGCACCAATGTCAGCCGGGGCTTTGTTTAGGAGTTATTAACGAAAAACACGGACCAATCAGAGCGCGACCTAGACGCGCGATGGCACGTTCAGCCCGGCGCGCCGAGAGACGAGCGTGGTGTAACGCCGCGATGCCGCACTGAATTACGATATATTTCCCGAGCTAAAGAGTAATTTCCCGCTGCCTCGTCAATAGCTCGAAGCATCACTCGAATATTTCGGCAACGGAACATTCTTCAGTGATTCTCAACAAGACACTAACGATAAGCGATTGATTGATCACTATTACGGTATCTATGTGCGATAATAATCCGTTCGCGATTTGATCGCTGTTTACATTCGATACACATGCAAATGTAAACACATGGTAACAGTGAAATCTCTCCAGCAGTTTAGTTAAACTTTAACTTTGTTTCCCGTCGTCCTGTTTCCCGATGTGTAGATAAATGACGAATTATTACTTTCTGGTTGTGAAACTACTGATCAACTCGCTGAAAATCTCGCCGATCTGGAACTTCTGCTAGACGTAGTAGACTTCCGATACATTTCCCACTGCGTCCTTAAAACATCTTTTCTATGAAAGCTTTGAAAATATTAGAATAAAGTGAGTTTAAGAATGATCGAACATTTAACATTGCTTTTTGAGAGAACGATTGACTTCCAACCTATGGTTCCTTTGACACTTTTTATCCTCTCGATGAGTAGAATACAATGCAATCATAAAAAAATTTGACCTTCAGAACCTTAAAAAAGTCGGTCAAGGACAATTTTGCGGGAAGTTTTTTTAACAGATCTTCACAGATCATGAGGTGTAGAATCACGCTATGGTGGTCGTGACACATAATTTTCATACACCCTGTACCTACGTCCTAAGTTTGTGGGAAAAGTGGTGAGGAACTATTACGACTATTACTGGCAGGAAAGTACCGGAAAAGTTCAGAAGTTCATAACAAGTCGTTAAGGGGGCCGTCTCCTAGCAGATGACGGTCGCGCGTGAACACTCACACATCGCTAGAGTACACTCACACACCGCTAGACCACGTATACGTACGCGAGAATTGCTAGGATCAGGGAAATGCGTTCTGATTTCTCGATAATGCACAGACGGGGGTTTTTATTAGTCAAAATCGCTAGATAAAAGATCAATCTAGTGCGCTGTTTGCTTCAAAAGTCGTTCTTTTATGTTTCCGAGCAATGATTTTGCAATATTCGGCTGCATGTTGCCCGTCGCATGTTGCCCGTTAGATGGCGCTGCAGTCACGCCGGCGTACTAGCCTCTCCGACGGGCAACATGCAGGCGAATATTGCAAAATCATTGCTCGGAAACGTAAAAGAACGACTTTTGAAGCAAACAGCAAACGGCCCCGTACCGTTAGAATAAGCTGCGTTCAAATGATGATCTGCCGCTGCCGCCGCGTCATGAAACACCGTCTGCTGCCGTCCACCCGCGGGAATATAGAATTAATCGAGTTTTACCCGATTTCGGCTTTTGTTTATTTTATCTTTGCTCTTGCGCAGACCCTGGAGTGCTCAAGCATCCATGCGAGAGGACATCGCAAAATCGGACCGTTACCCAGTGACTTCGGTCTTGAAACCGCCTTTCTGAACGCTCGAATATCTCGTGTTTTAGATTTTTTTATTTAAGGGTGGAAAAATTGCTCGAGCGAGAGTGTGGTGGCACACTCACACACTGCTAGCCACATATACATACGTATACGAGGATTGCAAGGATCCGGGCAGGTTTAATCCCGTTTCGCTAATAGAAAGTTGGGGCTATTCCGTAGTCACAATGGCTAGACAAAAGATCAATCTACCGCGGAAGCTTCCCAAGGTGGCCTACTTTTACGTTTTCGAAAAATAGTAACATTCGGCAGCATGATGTCTGTCCAGGAGGCTGTGCACGCCGGCTTGACTAGCTGCACCGCGGCGCACTCGCACACAAACACGCTCGGGCAGCGTTTACGTGTGCCTAGGAGGGTTGCAAGGGTACTGTTCGTAAACTTCAGGACGAACATCCGGCTTTTCCACGTTTGGACCATAATCTTCATCAGGTCCACGACTCATGCCAGAATATCTCGATTTACGAACAGCGAGACCTGATTCTTTTGCTACGCGCAAACGTTCGTGCCGTTTTGCCTGTCCGGCAATATTTCTTTTTTCCAGCACGGTTTCACGTGCTGGGGGCTCTTTACCTTTGAATATAATTTTTAAGATCTTCGTCGGCTGTCTTCTGACTTTCGACACTTCGCTTCTCTTCTAACCGTTTTCTACCACGCGTACTGGTACTACGAGACTTTGGAGCGCCTTTAGATGAAGTGGGCTTAGCTCCATGCTCTTCACTCGTACTGGTATTAGTATTTTTATTTTCCGCGGACATTTCTGCTGGCTGAAGGTCGTCGGAAATCCAGAAGAAATTGCGAGCGCTCCTTACCTAATGCGTGACAAGCACTGCTTATCGGTGCGGAACTATTGCTTTGCACGACTGATGCTTTTACACGCGTTTGGTAAGAGCCTCTTTGCGCTAAATGCGTACGTTCGCCGACAATTAGCTTGCAAATAATGGCATTACGACTTTCAACAGAATTGCTGGTATAATTGTGGAGCAAACTCTCCGCATTTTGTTCCATGCGTTGTATTGCATATTCCAATTTTCCATATATCCCTGCCGTTTGTAATGTGGGGACAAGATTTGCCTCGTTTTCTTTTGGAACTCCGTTACAAAAATACGGGGCGCCACACAGTGGGGAAAAGTGACTTACCTCGCTTCAAAAAGGAATAACTTTTGATAGAAATGAGGTAGAGTGATGAATTTTTTAAAAAATTAAAGTTGAAAGTTTGCAGAATATGGGAAAAATAGGGAGATTACGGTATGAACGGTTTTTAACATTGAGAAAATTCGTTAAACTTTCACAATTTCCAGAAAATCTGGTTTCTGCGTTACCACGGGCAGAAAAAAATTTTTTAATTTTTGCTATATATCATTTCCCGTAGATTTTTTAACGCTGATTTCAAATCTGAGATACGATCTCTTCATCCATGAATCATCTGTTATCACATGTATATGCGGAATACCGTCAATGACATCACCTCTCTCCATTGCTAATTGTCTTTCCACTTCGCCAGCCGCTCGGATTTCTGCTCCTGCGGCACTTGCGAAAGCTTCGGACGCTTCCTTTTCATACTCTACATACGTTTTACGGCACATGCATGAAACATCCACAGCAGCCAGAAATTGTTCTAACTGCGTGTTACCGGTCCCTGTCAATAAAAAAAAAACACTTGATAAAAGATACGTATAATATAATCATCTCGGTGATTTTAGAACCACCTTTGTAACACATAACACAAATATCAGAACAAGATATGAAATATGGTTAATAACATACAAAAAACAGTATGAAACTGAAACGACTAAGTTATAATGTTAAATGTGAGAGTAACTGATATGGGAGGTATACCCAATATTAGACCCCAGGTGGTGGGAGAGTTTCTTGCACTGGAGGAACATTTACAGTGAGTCTTGGTAACAGTACCAAATTTCCCAAAGCCGCATCATCAGTGGAGATGATAGTGGAGGTGGTATATTTAATGCATTGGAGGGCATTGGTGTTAGTGGTACTTGTACTTGTGCTGCATGCATGTGCCGCATGACAGTCGCGAATCCTTTGCAAGTAACGGACCGCCCCTCCACTAAACTGTTCAACATCTCCTCACGAGAAATAATACTTGCATCGGCTGGTAAATGTCTTGCCTGTCGTGGCCAAGCTGATCTCACAAGATCTAGTATTGCTCTAGCATTCACCCTAGCTTCCTCTCCTTCTTGATTCATCTCTGGCAAATCACCTACGGCATTGCCTTGAGGAACTTCCCTAGAATATTTGAAAAACTGTCCACCAATTTCAGCAAATACCATGTCAGGTTGATTTTCTCGCCGTTTATATTAGGTTGGGGAAAAAGTAATCCATTATTTTTACCTTTATTTCAAGACTTTATTAACTTCCCGATTTTATAGGGAAGTTATTGTAATGACCTCGAAAATCGATTTTTTAGCAGATCTTTACGTTTTCATGGTCATTGGAGTCATTTTAGACTATTTTTATCAAAATGTTCGCGCGCGCGTGTGTGTGCGTGTGTGCGTGTGCGTATGTCTGTTCCTATGGTATCAAATTTTTCAGAATGATGAATGATGCAATCGATGTGCCCCGTCGTAACTTACAATTAGAGCTGATTAGATTATAGTCCATTTTGGTCCAGTAGTTTTTTAGTTTTTTTATTTTTTTTCGAGAGAAGTTCATTCAACAATGCAATTTATACGAGAGGACGGAAAGTTTCCACCGAAGAAACAAACGTAATTACACCAAAATTTTTTTCATTTTTTCAAAATTAAAAAATAAATTTTTTTCATTTAAAAAAAATTTTTTTTTTGTACCTTATGCTAATGTTTCGGCTTACAATAATCGAAAATTATCCCAATGCAAGAGTGAGTTAATAATCTCTACTTCCAAGAATACATTTTCAAAGAATATCGATGAAAGTACAAAAAAAATTTATATTACAATCTTTAAAAAAACAATCAGTTCAAAACGAATTATTAACTGAGATTAAATTGAAAATTAATATAAACTATATGATAATTATTAATCACATTAATGTTGAAAACGGATTGGTTAATGGAGCACACACACATGCGGAATATTAAAATTTATTACTTTTCAAGAAAATACTAAAATTCCGTCTATATTGTGGTTAGATTTTCAATTGGCCAAAGTAGGAGTGAAAGTAAGAACTCGTTATCGTGATTATATGAAAAATGCAAATATTGATCAAAATTTAACACCAATAATAAAAATCTCGAATCAAGTAAATATGTCGAGAGAGGAATAATATCAAATCACACGTAGTCAATTTCCAGTGGTTCCTGCTGAAGCGATTACGATTCATAAATGTTTTTACAAATGTTGTATGTAGAACAGAGCAGAGTTTCAAAATTGAGCAGTTTATATATTTTGGGACAATTTAAATTAACAGTATCGAAGAAAACCAAGATCAATACTGCAAACCCGGATAATGAGGAGTTGTATCGTTTGCGAAAAACTAATTAAGACAATTTATTTTGCAACATTAGTATGCTATAACAAGGAACCAAGCGAGCAACGAGCCTACGATGTTGGTTTGATGCGACGCCATATAGCAAACATTTTGGTAAGTAGAAAACTATTGAATTTCCCTCAAAACGTATAATCTCATTAAAACGTACTGAAATTAATGATAATAATATACTGCAACTAACGAATCGGGAAGTTCTTTGTGTGGCTCTTGGAGAGTCACACACCAAATAAAAAACATGAATAGCTGCAGGCCCTACTAGCCATGCGTACCACTAACACTCTCGCAAGAGCAGTCCTACCCGCGAGCAAAAACAACCCTACTCGCGAGCGAGCGAAGCGAGCTAGCAACAATAACCCTCTAGTTTAACATGGTTCGGATTGTCCGATTTGGGTCAAATATGCGCCATTCTGTTCGATAATTTGTTGCCATTTTAAAGGTATTTCATAATGCCTCTCTCATAGGAGCTCTGGTCCCTATTGGCGAGAAACTCAATTGTCCAGTAATGCTAGCTCCGTTGTTACATTTTCATTGGATAGTTCAAATAGACGCGCAGTTAATGATTTTACGTGGGGCTCAGATAGCACACACATTGTATTGGCCTGACCACGATACCCACCACAAATGCTGCATCTTTGATGAGCTCTTTCTTTATATAGGTACACAGAAAGTCTAGGTCAGCATATTTGCGTATGTTGATCGTTGGTCGAATTAATGAACAATATGGATTCCTAAGGAGATCACGGGCTTGTTGAAGGGCTGCTACAAAATTTGTTCTAGGAACTCCACGTTCAATAAGGATGTCTTCGTCAAAATAACTGAGCTTTGAGACTACGTCAGCTATTGTTGTTAAGCAAGTGACATTCGTGTTTGCAGCCTGCTCGATTACCCATGTCAGAGACAGCCCCTCAGGGATATTTAATTGTGATCAGGCTGTCACTAACTGCCGGTAGGCGTCTTCCCACTCCAGGTTAAGAGCCTGAGATATATGCCACCCAGGCTGGTGTGACGTTAGTCTCCTTAACCAGTGTTACTAAATAGCAGAATATCGCTCCTGCTATCATACCCCGGGCCTTGTCAGGGTTCTACACTGCTTTACCTTCATAAAATCCCAATGCTGTTGTATGAGGTATATTTACTCAAGCGTGGGTAACATTTTCTATGAACATCAAAATTGATGTTAGCAAGCTCGACACAATGAATGGTAGTAATGGAGAGGGCCCTCCAAGCTCTGATAGCCTCAGGCTGTGCAAAGAAGTTGCTAGGGATTAAATGTCCTCTCAAAAGATAAAAGTTGAAAGTCTGCAGACTTACCTGTTCATCGCCAGGAACGTCTGCTTGTGTGTCGATGATGTTCATTAGCGCAGCGTTAGAATTATGACATCTTCTTACTATCTCATTAACCAAGGATCTCAAATTGTTAACAGCAGGAGGGTGTTGGATTAACAAGTTAGCAATCCTAGTTCTAGCTGAGTCTCTATCGTTCAAAGGACTCCTTTCTTTGGCTGCAGAAATACCAGCTAGCTCTCCGTAGCCACGAGCTAACAGATGATCTCTATCTCTCACTCCTCCTCCCACTCCCCATCTACTAGCCAAGGCTTCAGCTATTAGTGGCCTTGACAACCATGTAATGTATTGTGAGCTTTGAGCTCTAAACTCTGCTGCTAAGACATCCTCTGTTGCTATTATCAATAGAGGGAGCATGGATTCTGTCGATGATGTCATGATTCGAGAGAAGTTGGATATCACTGAGGGTACACCACTTGCCCTGGCTTGTGCCATTCTCAACGACAAACCTCTACGTTCCATTCTCACACCGGGAATCTATAACAAGTCAACACAATCCATCAAAACAAATAAATCAAATGGATTTTTTTAAAAAACCTAAAGATCTTTACTTTTGTTTATGTTTTCATTCCCTGTCAATATAGCACCAAAAACGGCACTTGTATTGACATCCAATATTTTGTCATCTGTCGGTTCGCTCCAGAAACTATCTTGGAAACGACACATGCGACATTCGACGAAATACTGCGTCTTGAGACCGTGACGAATCATTTCCGTTACAACAAGATCAGCGAAGTGGCATTCATTCAACCAATGCTTGGACATTCTTTGCAATTCTGCAAAAACATGCGAAAAACATGCATCGGTTACTAAGCGTAACTCAGCACCGGTACGGCGATGAACCAGTAGAGTGGCTTTCGAAAAATCCTGCTTGGTTTTGTCGAAGGCCTGCTCGGCTTCGCGAGACCATACGATCTCCCTCCTATCATTCTTTTTAAAATCTTTGAAATATGCATACAAAGGAGCCTGCATGGAAGCTGTCGTAGGAAGATTCCTGTAGTAAAAATTTACCATCCCCAAAAAGCGTCGCAACTCGACTATGGTTTTGGGCTTAGCAAAATCTAGAATGGTTTCAACCTTGCTGGCCAAAGGGCGAATGCCCTCAGCATTGATGGTATACCCAATGAACTCAAGCTCCTGAGGTGCAAAATTGCATTTGTCAACATTGAGGCAAAGGTGATATTCCTTCAACCTCTGAAAAATAATCCGTAGATGCTCGATGTGCTCCTCCAGAGTGGAAGAAGCCACGAGTATGTCGTCTATGTATAAGAAGACGACTGATCATGGGGGACAAGAAGGCTCTGGGCCACACTACCTCTTTGCCCGTCACATCCTGGGAACTCACTAGCTCTCTCCCAAACCCTTTGTGGAAGAGCTCAATTCTTACTGTTGGGTATGTGGCTGCTATCCGAGGTAAAGTCACCACATTGCTGTCAAGCTGGGTTCCAGGATTGTGGCAATGGCATACTTCTCCTTCAGGTATTTTATCAACTCATGCATAGCTTTACAGGATTTCTTCGCAATCTTTTCATAAGTAGCTCCTCTGCTCATGAACATCAGGCACAGGTATTGGATGTCCACGCTGAATTCCATATTGTTAGACAGCACCACTTCCTGAACAGCTGTACCAACTTTAACTTCTATGGTTGACTGCCATAGATTCTCCTTGTCTGCCAGGATCTCATTCCTAACCCTGGTGTGAGCTTCCACCATTGTACGAAGTATCACTTTCGGGTGAAAGCCCTCATACCGCATAATCTCCTGCATTGCCCTCAGCACTCTAGTCTCTGTCTGGTTAGTACTGGGAACGCCTTGTATAAGTCTAATGACGAGAAGATCTTTTTACCCGCCAAATTATTACAACAATCATATAAATGGGGCGTCGGATACTTATACGGAATGGTGACAGCATTCAATTGTCTATAATCACCACAGACCCGCCACGACCCATCTTTCTTCTGCGCCATGTGCATCGGACTAGCCCAAGGGCTGCCTGAGGGTCTGCAAATGCCGGCTTCGCACCATTGTTTGAATTCTTGCTTCGCAGCAAAGAGTCTGTCCAGCGCTAAGCGACGTTCAAGCACAGTACAATCGTTATTATACAGAGTGTTTCGTTTATCTTTGAAATTTAGAAATTCGTTGGACAATGTAATCGTCTGATTGCCCACCGTCACACAACTGATTGTAAAATGCTTCGTGCGGCGGCAAACACGCATCGTTTAATTTATCGTACGACGTCAGATAGTCGTACAGAAACACACCTTTTCTGGTGAAAAGATCGAAATCGTTGTCGGCGAGATGCGCAAATTGAGCTCGTACAACGCGTAATTTACTTTTGCCCAACTACGACGACAGCTTGTCCTGACTCGAATTCAAGAACTTGAACGAATCGATAAATCGAAACTTCAACAACTTCGCGCGATTTTTCTTTCCCCGTTCTTATTCTCGACCGAGAATTTTTATTCCGTGAACGAGATTTACTTCTCTTTTGTCAACGGCAACACCTCTATCCTCCCCTGAAACGCGTTTGCCAATTCCTTGATGATGAAATGCGCGTCGTAACCGGACAAATTGTGAAAAACCACCGGTATCACGTACGACGATTGACAGTCCAAATTACAATCGTCGTTCTCCGGATCGCGATACGTCCCTGTAAAATTTTTCGTACATTTATTTCCACCATCACTGACTTTCCAACAGCAGGTCCAATTCCTTTTTCCGCGGGTTTTTGCGCTTACGCTCAGCTGCCGTGGGAATGGGTGGGGGAGGAGAAATTGAACAGGAAGGGGAAACGGCAGGGATAGGAGAAAGGGGGCGGGATGAGGATGGGACAACAGGAAGGGGCGGAGAAGGGGCAACAGGATGGATAGGAGAAAGGGGAAGAAAGGAGAGAAATTAATATTTCCCAACTTTGTTCAAGCAAAAAGCGACCCATTTCATAAATGTCAAACATAAAACTAACTTTCTGTCACATCGGAAATGTCATCAAACCTTCCAACCTCAAAATAACCTATAGTTCCAATTCCAAACGTTAAATGGCCCACCCTGTAGGATCCTCTTTGGCCGAGATTGAGTCTCTTTCCGCCTGTGGACTTCGCGATGATGGCATTGATACTCTCCACCGCGTTTTTGGTGCTCCGATAAAAAAGGCTTCTAGAGTGTGACGCCACCGACCGGACGATTTCCTGTATCTGTCGATACACTCCCATTCTTGATAACTCGGCAACAATGTTGACTTCTACTTCTTTCGGAGTTCCATCGCAGAAATATCTTATTGTGTTGCACTGTTTGTGTTCTCCGAAAACGTGGCTGGGCACATTCGTGATGTCTTCAAACAAGCGTTTAATTTTCTCTGTCGTTGGAAAATTCTCATTCGACCTGTATTCAGCAGCTTTCGTAATTCCCGTGCGCATCCGCCGAATATTATTTTCTACGGCTTTCCTGTAGTAGCCGGACTCAGTCGTCTTCGCAACATCTTTCATCTTGTTGCAGAAGTTGCGCAACAAATGGTTTGTGCACTCGATCTTCTTCACGCGGATCCGCGTTCTGTGTGGATCGCAGTTCAAAATTCTCTTGTACAGAACTGCTGTCGCCGTCAGCGATCAGTGTTGAATAAACTAATCCGCGTTGAAATCTTCTGCGATGGCGTTGCACTCCATTCTTGTCGATGTCTGGTTTCTGCCCCAATTTTTAAAGCATTTGCTTGCGGCGCTTCTGTTTCCTTTTTCGCCGCAATATAGCAAATGCGGCAGTCTAGATTCTTCACTCCGCCGAATAGCACCTTCTTGGTATGATAGCCAGTTATCACGCCGACGTCGAGTCGTACTCTCCTGTTCGGTACGACCTCTTCAACCAGCTCCCGTCAGCCACGACGGGAATGTGTGGAGTTCCATCTGATAGCACATCGCCTCTTCCCATGGCTAGCTTTCGTTCTTCTTCGGCCGCTGCCAACATTTCTTCTTCGGCACAAACTAAGAGTTTGTCCACGACCCTGTCGCGAGCTTTACGGTATTGTCTCTTCGTCACGTTGATGGCTGCCAAAAATTCCTCCATTTGTGCGTATCCGCCTCCGGTGGTCATTATTCCGGCGGCTGCACCTAGGTTGATGTCTATACTATCAACAGGCTGGCTATGGACTTCGCCTGTATACTTGCACACCTTACATTCTAAAACCAGGGTCATCTTCAGACCCAATCACTTCGTGACGGGAAGAAGGTGAAATCATTCTGATCTAAACTCAAATCATTTCTAAAAATTATTAGTTGGCTTCGAAAAGACTTAACATGAGCATATAACTGACAAATGCTCTGCTCGGGTTTCATGTACCCTGTACATTATTCATATAAAAAATATACAAAGGGTATAGCCGGACAAGATAGTGAAAAATGCCCTTGATCCGAATTTTATCGACGATGTGCCATTCGATAGAGCACCAAGAAAAAACATACCGTGCAAAATTTCAACCCTGTATCTCGATCGGGAGGGTAGTATGGGGTAAAATCGAAAAATAAGTTTTTGGCCTATTTTCCCTAGTTAATCACGTTTAAAAATTCTGAAAAAAATCTGATACATGTCAAGAACCCAAATACATACTTTGCAATTGGTTTCAGATTTTTAAAATGGAAATCCTGCTTGTAAAAAATCAAAAACCTCAAAAAAATCGAAAAAATGCAGATTTCACATGGAAGTTCTAGAGTGTCCACATTTATATTTTTACAGTAGCAGTATATTGTTATAAGTATTGTTCATGAATTTTTCAGATTTTTCGGTTTGGTGCGCTGTTGTTAAAAAAAATAAAAACCGATTTTTCGACGTTTTTTCCGCGAAGAACTAAGCTAACCTAAAAATTGTTACGTTCTATTTATTCTGTAAGTCTATCAGGCTCTGATAAACCTTGAACATTGTACAGAAGTAATTAAAAAATGAAATCAACTCAATTAATATTTCTACAGTATAAACATTACATTTAGAAATATCAATCACGTTTCCAACAGCTCAGTTAGCTCAGCGCGTTAGGCGTTCGACTGTGGACCGTCCTATACTAGGTTCGCGCCCGTCGTAGGTCTACGTTTTTTATTTCATCAATTCTCTTCTTTTTTTATTTCTAACTTCACACTAGTCAAGGATATTTTTGTAGAATTTTTTAAAAGCAATAATGAAATATTTAAAAAGTATTTTAAGGTAAAATACACCAAATACAGTAGTTGTGTCTAACAGAGTCGTAAGGCGAGTAAAGAAAAGAAAAGGTAAACGTATAAAGGTAAAAAAAGGTAAAAGTTAATGAAACATCAAAAGTTTGTCATTCTAAATATGCTTTTATAGATCCGTTAGTTTACTTTGACAAGTATCGGAACATCTGCTTTCACTGTGAAATATTTCATTAGCAACCCTGAGTGGTACATACACAACAATTGCTGTTCCGCATAAGAGACGAGGTTCCAAATTGAATGCCTCAAAAGAAGTAAACAACAATAGAGCCATTTCTACAACTTGAATTTCTTTCTTTTCTCTATAACAAAGTATTTAAAACTCGAAGCCACATAAATGGAATTACTGCTGAAAATGTCGAGTACTGCCAGAAGTTCCTCCAATTTTCAACATAAATAAATCTTTCAATTCATCGATAAAATAAAATATGCTTTGCAGAAAACACGATAAAATGAAACTGAGATAATTAAGATCCGCACAACCTATGTATTATAATTTTTTTGCGAATTTCACCTTGAAATATTTTTTGAATATGTAGATATTGCTTCTAAAAGAAATCTACAAACACACCATTGATAATTACATAGTTAGACATAAAACAAAAGAATTAATCAAGTAAAAAAAATGTATACGTATGCCGGGAGCGAACCTAGTATAAGCAGATCAACAGTCGAACGCCTAACGCGCCGAGTTAACTGAGCTGTTGGAAACGTGATTGATATTTCTAAATGTAATGTTTATACTGTAGAAATATTAATTGAGTTGTTTTCATTTTTTAATTACTTCTGTACAATGCTCAAGGTTTATCAGAGCCTGATAGACTTACAGAATAAATAGAACGTAATAATTTTTAGGTTAGCTTAGTTCTTCGCGGAAAAAACGCCAAAAAAATTATTTTTTTTAACAACGGCGCACCAACCCAAGAAATTGAAAAAATTCATGAACAATACTTATAACAATATACTGCTACTGTAAAAATATAAATGTTGTCACTCTAAAACTTCCATGTGAAATCTGCATTTTTTCGATTTTTTTGAGGTTTTTGATTATTACAAGCAGGATTTTCATTTTAAAAATCTGAAACCAATTGCAAAGTATGTATTTGGGTTCTTGACATGTCAGATTTTTTTCAAAATTTTTAAACGTCATTAACTAGGGAAAATAGGCAAAAAACTGATTTTTCGATTTTACCCCATAACTACCCTCCCGATCGAGATAAAGGGTTGAAATTTTGCGTAGTATGTTTTTTGCATATTCTGTAGCATGCTAGATGACCACATGGAACGCAAACTTGTGTTGCTTTCTTAACAAAGCAGATTGTGCAATACCCTTCCTTATATGTTCTCTAATATCTTCTTTTCCATTATTATTATCATTACTGGCTTTGTTTTCCGTTTTATCATACCAAAAGCTATCTTCAAGGATTTCATATATGTATGCATCATCTGGAAGAATATAAATTTGATTATTAATATGTAGTATACAGGCTGTCCCACTCAATTGGGATGGATTATATTGAGAACTAGCTTCCCCCGCCACGCGTTGCTGTAGCACAGTATTTTTTAAAAGCATGTACATACTTACTGAACGTGTTTGTGATAATATATTTTTCTTTCGTTCTAACTCTGTCTCTCTCTGTCTCTCTCTCTGTCTGTCTCTCCCTCTCTCTCTCTCTCTCTCTCTCTCTCTCTCTCTCTCTTTCTGTCTCTCTGTCTCTCTCTATCTATGTATGGAAGGTTTTAGAGCAAACAGCATTCGAAAAAGTCCATTCGATCAAAAGTTATAAGCAGAAACGTGCCCCCCCTCTCTCTCTCTCTCTCTCTCTCTCTCTCTCTCTCTCTTTCTCTCCCTGACTCTCTCTCTCTATCGCTGTCTCTGGAAGGTTTTAGAGCAAACCGCATTCGAAAAAGTCCATTCGATCAAAAGTTATAAGCAGAAACGTGCCCAAAGAGGGGGAAAATAGGTTATTACGTCACAACTTTTGAACCAATGGGCTTTTTCGAATGCTCTTTGCTCTTAAACCTTCTCGGAGCAAAGCCGCGTCTAGCGGTCCAAACCCCAGCTTTCTACGTTGAGCCGTTCTCAAGTGATGCCGTTACAAACATACAGACAGACACGATTTTATTATATATAGAGAAGAGATAGAGATAGAGATGGCGAGTGCTATAAAAATTTGATACAGTAAAGAATTGGTAATTATTTATAAAGAGGTATATACTCCTCCTAATATACTCCTCCTCGATTTTACGCTTCGTGCAGTTCATATTCATACGGTATATGTCCGAGGACGGCGATGATTCGAACACTAGCTTATACGCTGGATCATGCCATTGTGTATATCTGAACCAAAGAGGAATTTCTGTTTCTCTGTCTGAAGCATAGAGTTAAAGTGTAATGAGTTCATAGCACGGTGTGTTAGACAGGTGTTACGACCTCTGTAAGGTCGACGTTTTCTGATAATTAGCTCTCACTTCTTTGTAGCCGTCACTTCAGTACGTAGCAGGTAGTTCCTGCGTCATTCCTGCGTCGTTTCTTCGTGGCCTTGAAAAGGGCCGATTAAAAAGGGAGGAGGCTGATATTGCGTCAAATGTTGGAGGTCCTGAAAAGGGCCGATTAAAAGGAAAGGAGTGGTGTTGCGTTACGTATTGGGGGCCCTCAAAAGGGCCGATTAGAATTGTTGCCGTAATTCATCGCAGGAGCGGTTCGAAGTGGTCGCCATTCACTTGAACGCAAAGTTCGACTCGCTGGATCGTTTGTCGAGCAACTTTTTGAAGGGTGGTCTGGCTGATGTCCGCGATGGCACCGAGAACTAGTGCCACCATTTCTTCCGGTGTGGCAACCGGCTGCTTGTACACGTTTTCCTGAAATGACATTTATAAAAGAAAAACAAAATGTAAGTTAACACGTGTACAATAATGACTGAAAAATACATGAAAGTTGAAATTACCTCCAAATAGCCCCACACGAAAAAATCCAGCGGATTGTGGTCAAGTGGCCGCGGGGGCCACGCAACAGGACCACCGCGGCCGATCCACTTGTCCTGGTAGGCTTCGTCCTTGCGCATGACGGACCGTCCATTTGGAAATACATGTTCTGCCGGAACGCATAAGGGTGCGTCGGAGCAAAACTAGCGCCATCATAAGCGTCAGTCGGTGTAGAGGTAAACTACAGGTGCTGGAATGTGGTGCCTCTATCGGCGTAGAGGTGAACTACAGGAGGTAAAGTGGTGCCTCTATCGGCGTAGGGGTGAACTACAGGAAGAAGTAGGACGAGGATAGAAAGATCCTTGTCTCTCGTGCAGGGCTGTGACAGCGAGGGAGATATGTCGCTCGCAGGAAAGCCAAAGACAGAGATATAACCAAGCAGCTTCATTTCTCGATCCCGCGGGTAAGCCGCATTTAGCGAAGAAGCAATATTATTTGATGCTCTTTGTGTTGAAATATTCTCTGAATTATCGCGGGGTCCCGTACAGAGCCCTTTTTTGGGAGAAGTGTACAGAAAAAAATGTATTCTATAAAAACGTACGTTATTATTGTTTATAAAGTTTCAAGAGATAAGTTGCAAAAAAAAGGCTATTCGATCATAGGTCACTAAAGACTACAAAATATTTAAAGAACGAACGCATTACCGAATTTTTTTTATTTTTTCTTTTTGTTTTTTTAAGGATGAAGGAGAAAAATACATTTAAGTACACCCCAGAAGGGGGTAGTGTGGGACTCAGGAGATCAAGATGGACGGATCTCCCACTACCCACTAAAAAACCTTCTTCACCCGGGACACTCAATGGAGTGCCTTTCTAATCAAAAAGTTTATTCAACGATATATCTGAATAGAAATCTATTTATTTAACGGTTCAATGAAACTTTTCTTCTTTTAGCCTCCTGTGCTTCAATTACGTACTGCGGGTCCCGAATGTCCAAATCTCTAGAATGTCTGCTATCAACTATTTCGGGAACCATGCTGTCTTCATAAAAGCGTCGGAGCGGTTGTAACATATTAACCAACCAAAATTCATCATCACGCTCAACAGTCGTGTACTTAATTCCAAGAGGCGTCCAGACTGCAAAGATGCAACACCTCTTTTGCGTCACATGCAGTTGCCCTTGTACTTGATAATAGTGAGAGTGATTTACGTTTAAACGAATGTCGTCGTGTTTGTCGAAAAATCTATGGACATCACCAACTTTTTGCCGAATTGCATCATCAGGAGTCATATTGCGCGCCGCGTAAGGGCATTTAATTTCAACGATTTTATCGTCGTCAGTAATGCCATCAGGCGACGCGCCAAAATATGGGAATTCCTGATCAATGAATAATCCACATTCTTGGCTTGAACAGGACAAGACCTCTGCCAATTTAGCTCGTGCCACTCATTCTTTCTCTTTACCCCACTGAGTAGCGGGGCAGTTTAAGGGTTTACGGTAAAGAATATCATGAACCAGACTTTTGCGCGAAGTTGCATCTTTCTTGGAGCAAAGTTTTTTGAAATTCGAAACAGTCAGCAGGTGCCTACGTGTCTTATGCCACAGCGGGCTTGCATGCTGCTTCCGCGTATCCTGCTCGATTATTCGCCACGTCTGCTGGTTGTCTCGCAACTTTCGGTAATGAACGGACTTTAGCTGTTCCAACTTTTCAGGATCAACATCAGGCTGTTCCGCGTTTGGACCATAATCTTTATCAGGTCCATTCTTGCCAGAATATCTTGATCGACGAATTCTTTGACCCGATTCTTTTGCTACGCAGAAACGTTCATGACGTTTTGCCTGTGCGGCAATATTTCTATTTTCCAGCACGTTTACACGTGCTGGGGCCTCTTTACCTAATGCGTGACAAACACTCCTCATCGGTGTGAAAGTATTACATTGCACGACGGATGCTTGTACACTAGGGTTAGGGTGTCCCTTAAAAGACAAAAGTGCGATAAAATGTTAGGACATCCTCTAATTTTTTTCCTTTTCATGTTCTAAGTAAGTGTGTAAAATATTAGCCTCATCGGATTATTCTAAACCCTGCCTCAAGAGGCTCAAAGTTAGGATATTCTGTAAAATTTAAAAATATTTAGTATGTTTGTCGTTTTGAGTGAAAAACTGCTTACAATAGATAAGTATCACAATAACAGAATATAATCACACAATTTATTTATATAATACAATGTTTAAACAGAAAAAAGGTTGGTTGAAAATGAATTTTTGGTCAATGTTTGCATTGGCATAGTTCTCCGTGTATGTTGACTGACCAAGAGAAGGTTCTGAAAGTTTTCTTCGCTTTTTACTTCGCCTAAATATTGTCCCGTTAAGCTCACAGCTCTTTCAGCGGCATCATTTGTAACTGGAAACTTCCGGAAAAAATCTCGGGCTTCCTGAAAGTCCTTACAATCATTCCAGTCCACTGGGTTTAAATTTAAAAAGTCATAGGACAAGTCAAATCTCCGGAAAGTTTCTAGGGACTTATGCGAAATAAAGTCGCTGATGCCTTTACGTAGGAAATGAACTACGTCTTCTTGATTTAGGGACAAACGTTTGTACCCAATAGAGAGGGAGTTATGACCATCAGCCATTTCAGAACGTAGGACTGCAGCCATTTTGCGTCTATGTTCCAGAGGAACAGCATCATCTAGTAGGGCCACCACGGACCACTCAGGTGTCAGATACCATAGATGGCCACAAAACTTTTTCACGGCCACGTCCGAAATTTTTTTATTGACACTCGCATAGTCATAAAGTTGTTTCAAAAATTGAAGGTCATGGTACGGAAAGGCTTATACTCCCATTTTTCTCGCGTATTTTGTGCTGCAACAATCTCAGCACTTGAAGACGTGATGGTAATTTCGTGCCAAGTATATCTTCATCACTGTGACCAATCAAATAGATAGGCTTCCTGAGATGGACGTTACTCATTTTCACAAATCAAAACTATTTCCGTAAAAAGCAATTTCGCTCGTGCTGAAGGCTCGCGTAGAAGTGATAGACACTCGCGTTTCGCCGTCGAATGTCGCATTTGACTGTTTTTTAAACAAATGCACTCGAAACCGATTTTCGAGTGTTTCTCTATAATGCCATGATGCATAGCGAATTTAATTTCGCATTATATTATATAACGACCGAACTAACCGATACGGTTACTAACATAAGTTATTTGGCCTACTCGCGGGTTAAATATCAGTAAGTTATCGGTAAGATATCGATAATACATAGATAGTTTCAACTCTAATTCCATCATACATGTGTTGACACACTTGCCCTGTTTGTCATAAGGTTGCATATTTAAAAAACAGTTACCTACCAGAGCGTAGTATCATTCCTAACTTTGAGCCTCTTGAGGCAGGGTTTAGAATAATCCGATGAGGCTAATATTTTACACACTTACTTAGAACATGAAAAGGAAAAAAATTAGACACCCTAACTAGGGTGGCCCTTATTTTTTGACCAACGAATTTTTTTCTCGACGCCCCCCAGAATGGTTCCTTTTGGTGAGAAAAAAATTTGTGCAAAATTTGAGATCGATCGGAAAAAAGGATCACGTGGCGCATTTAAATTGAAAATTTTGAAAATTTTGAAATTCATCGTAACTATAAAGTATTATATATCGTTGGATTTTTAATTTTTTTCTAAATAAGAATATGGTAAAATTATATAAGCTTAATTTAAAAAAAAATAACGATGACCTTGAAATTTCGAAAATTTGATTTTTAAAAAAAAATTTTTTTTGCCATTATATTTACCATATTGAACAGTGCAACTTTCTCCTCTGACATTTTTTCGTATAACCACAAATAACAGATATTTAAACATATCCATTTATTACCTATGACCGAATATAATTTATTACGTTACCTCCAGATGTACCCCGTGGACCTTAACTCCACTTTTTTACAATTTTACCTATCTTGAAATTCGTAGGCGCACACCCGGGAAACAGATGTAAACCCTCGTTATAAAATTTATAACCACCCGTACTTAAACTCCCACTCCTATTCCTACTCCTATCCTTACAAGTTTTTCCACCAATAACTTTCAACTCCATCAACCGATCATCACGCTTTTTCAAACAAACGACATCCACACCGAAGTAAGATTTAGATGTATCAGAGAACCACCGATTAGATCTGTCTGAGCTAACGAATTGCAATCATCAGTATCGAGTAAGCGAACATACAACCTCAAGTGTTGTCTTTGATCAACTATCACCTCAACTTACAAAATTGGACTCGCGATCATCGTCGTTCAATCCAGATTCGGCAGACGCGAGACGTTACATTGAGAAGCCTAATGGAGCGTAGAAGTTGCGAAAACTGTTCTTATTAGAACATGATGAAAATCAGATAATTGACGCTAAGTTGCCATCGAAACGACAAGTTTTAGGAGTGCTATTTTATAATTTGCGGAAAGTGAAATTGAACCTTCAGTGTAGTGCACAGCTTGTTGTTAAAGAAGTGGAAGTGTTGTGGGAAAAGGCCAGAATTCCAGTTCAGTTAAACAGTCGCTGCGTCGAGAAGTTGGAGTCATTATACCACAAGTGGAAGGTCTTCCAAAAGAGTTGTAAACGACGATCCCAGATACAAGATCAACAGGAACAAGAGTTTCTTGATCAATTAGTGACCTTTTAGTAGCGGCGATTATTATAAAAAATTTGTCATTTTACCAACTAATGTGGTCGATCACATGCAAGAGGACATTTCAGGTTTTATATCAGACGAAAGTCGAAAATTTTGTAGCAGATTTAATATATTGACAGAATTTTTAAAAAAAGATCCAATAGTTTGGCAAGATGAAGAATCTTACAAACTAGATTTAGATATAGTTAAGGCTTTACCTGTGGTCAATGATTCGGCAGAAAGAGCCGTTAAGCTAATGCAGGATTATAATCAATTTTTAGCTCACAATGAGGAAGAAAAGCAGTTGGTACTGCAAATGGTAAAAGATTACCGCCAGCAATATCCTGACGCAACGAAAACGATAATAACGAAAAACATGTAAATCGAACGTCGAGGGTCCGCAGCACAGGCGATCCACACAGCTCCCTCTCTCGCAGGAAAAACCCAGAGGGATAGCGTCATAAAATACGCTGGCAGCGCGGGTCCTTACAGCCACTTCGGGTCTGAGGACCCGTTCTTCCAGTGACTGTTGTCAAGTTTGGATTCTCTCTCTAGGTTTTGTATTGTTTGTCTGTTTATTTAATAAAATGCATTCTTGGCGAGCGGCTTCACCGTTGATCGGCGTATAATTTGGTGACCCGCTCTGTCCTTCCCATCCTAAAAGCGGATAGTCTTACATTAGAATACAAGAAATAGTTCCTTATTAATATATTCTGTAGAATATATTCAAAATATTCATTCACATATATAGTACAATACAAAATTACATATCTCTGTTATTTGTGGTTATACGAAAAAATGTCAGAGGAAAAAGTTGCACTGTTCAATATGGTAAATATAATGGCACAAAAAAAGTTTTTTTTGAAAATCAAATTTTCGAAATTTCAAGGTCATCATTATTTTTTTTCAATTAAGGTCATATAATTTTTCCATATTCTTATTTAGAAAAAAATTACAAATCCAACGATATATAATACTTCATAGTTACGATGAATTTCAAAATTTTCAATTTAAATGCGCCACGTGATCCTTTTTTCCGATCGATCTCAAACTTTGCACAAAATTTTTTTCACCAAAAGGAACCATTCTGGGGGGGCGTCGTGCTTTGTATCTCGACAAAAATTTTTCACCAAGTACAGCTTAGGGCCACCCTATTGTACACGCGTTTGGTAAGAGCCTCTTTGTCCTAAATGCGAACGTTTGCCGTTGAGAAAGAATAGGAATGGTGGACGAGACGTATAAGAACTAGATCACTGGCACTTTAGTTGTAGTTACAAAGACAACAGTCAGAATATCCTTTATTAAAAAACTTATAGAACTAAACCAACACCACTTAAACTAATTGAACTAAAGAAAGGTAATTCACAGAAGCAAGGTTTTAAGTAAGCCAAAGCATAGGCGAAGACCAGAGAAGCGCAATGATCTTTTTTTGTACCGAGCAACGTTCGTTTCGAGCAAGCAACTCTCACGTTTTGAAGTTAACTGACTTCTCGGGCGATCAGCGGTTTCCTCGAAATCAGATCGGTGAGGGGGGAGAGGTGAAGAGGAACCGATATTGTCGCGAGTTGTTATGTGGATTGGGTTAACCCCGTCACCTCTCTCGTCTCTGGCCTAGGCGAGCTCACGTGCCGCCGTTTCGCTCGCGTGATCCACAACATTCCGCCCGCCTTGGTTGATTGATGTAACGAATCAACAAACTTCCAAAAATAAAATTTTCTTAAAGATCAACGGTCTCAGTAACGGCTGGAAGGAGGCAAATTTTCGCAATAGGCCGAGTAAGTACTGACGTGGCAGTGCGCACGGTTACGACTCGGACGAGTCCATCGGCACCGGCATGAACTTGCTCGACTCTCCCCAACGGCCATCGTGTAGGTGCAGTAGCTTCATTTAGAATGAGGCACAAGTCCCCAGGCTTTAAGTTAGGCTGCTCCTTCGTCCATTTCGTCCTTTCCTGCAAGGTTTGCAAATACTCGAAGGACCAGCGTTCCCAGAAGTGATCTCGTTGTTGCTGAATCATTTGCCAACGTTTTAACCTCGAGGATCGAATATCCGTCAGCGATGGTTCCGGAATAGCCGTTAGGGGAGAGCCTATTAGAAAGTGGGCTGGGGTCAAGGCGGTGAGATCGGTAGGCTCATCAGTTAAAGGAGTAATTGGTCGAGAGTTTAGGCAGGTTTCTATTTGAGTTAATAGAGTCGACATCTCCTCAAAAGTGAGGACAGTCTCACCTATTACGCGACGAAGATGGTACTTCACCGACTTGACCGCAGCCTCCCAGATTCCTCCGAAATGCGGAGCAGCAGGAGGGTTGAATATCCAGTTAGTCACGGATTCAGCTAACGCTTGTCGAGTTTTTTTCATGTCGTCATTGGCTGCGTTGAGCATTTGACGCAACTCTTTATCACCACCGACAAAGGTTGTGCCGCAATCGCTACGAATAGAGGCGCAGACTCCCCGACGAGACACAAAGCGACGATAAGCAGCGATGGAAGCGTCGGAAGAATAATCGGAGACTAACTCGAGATGTACAGAACGGGTTGCGAGGCATACAAAAACTGCAACGTAGGACTTACATGTCCGCCAAGAAGTTTGCAAATAAGAGCATTAGAACTTTCAGCAGCATTGCTGGTATAATTGTATAGCAAACTTTCCGCATTTTGTTTGACGCGTTGCATTGCAATTTCTATTTTTTCATATATCCCTGCCACTTGTAATTGGGGAACAAGATTTGTCTCGTTTTCTTTTGGACGTCCGTCACAAAAGTACGAGGCGCAATTTTGATGTTCACCAAATACATGGCTGGGTGCATTGTCAATATCTCTCATTAAACCAGCAATTTTGTCTCCCCATTCTACTGTACTGTTACGGTGAAACTCAGCAGCCTTCGTAACAGCGTTTCGAAGTTTCATTACACTAAAGGAGGGATTTTTATCGATCGCAATTAATGTTTAAATAATAGTAATATTTTTCGCGGCGCTATACGATTCGATCAAATTCTACACTGAATAGCTATGTTTGTAAGGCACAAAACGAACCATTAGAGAATGCACGTTCGTTGATAAGGCGTATAAGCCTTATCACGTTGAGCTGCTCTAGTGCTTCGTTGTTGAACCCGTCGATCTTCGGCAGTCTTCGGCGTTTTCTCGCGGCGTCGATCCACTCGTTGCTTTGACTTTTCCTTTTCCTTTTCTTTAGCAATTTCGGGTGGGATGGGCTCATAATAAAAGTATTTCGAGGAGTTTATCGCATGAAGTGAGCGAAGATCACCATCATCCTCGAAACCATCAACATGCCTGTGATGTTTAACAGTAACAAATGGAGGCGATATCGTTACAACTTAACGCGTTTATTTAGAAGTTATTGAGAATGATATATTACAATGATGATAGCCAGGCTTTCTCCAAGAGAGACTCGAGCGAACTGCCGAATTCTCGCATACCGCACTCTCGCGTCCAGCTCACTCGTGTTTACCCACGTAACCTACACACACACGCACACACATAATCACGCATACACTTACACGCATACTATGTACGTGTTCAATACACTACAATGCCATGGTACATCATGCTCGTAGTACAGTTTGGGCTGCTCCACTTGAGCTCTCCTGTTGTTATGCACTACTTCCGGTCGCTGGACAATTACATTGTCTTCAGTCATAGGTGGAATTGAGAGGTAATCTTCCTCATCATCAGACTGAAATTCAGAACTACGTGCAACGAGTTTTGAATACTCATTGACAACATTATATCCATGAACTTTACATAATGAAATCAAATCAGTAGGATCATGTAGTTCCTCATAAAGCACGAATAATATAGTACGATCGCCGGACGTGAACGCTGATGCAACCATTTTGGTCAGAACGGTAATGGTATACATTATAAGATTGGTAAGATTAAAACAAGTCACTACAGAAAAACAACATGCATATAGATAAATGTATAGTTCTAAGCTATAGCGACAGAGGGTCTGCATTCAGGATACCAAAATCGAGTCGAAAACGTTATCAAGTTTCACATCCGAATCGAAACGTTTTATGCCTTACAAACATAGCTATTTAGTGTAGAATTTGATCGAACCGTAGCGCCGCGAAAAATATTAGTATTATTTTTCATTACCCTGTTGTTCTTAACAAATTTTTTCAATTTTGAGTATTTTCGACCAGCAACATTAGGCGCATCTCGTATTTTATTTGCCATATTGCGGAGAAGATGATTTACACATTCAATCTTCTGCACATCAGTCTCCTCGTATGGTGGGAAATCCCTCAATTTTTTTAATACATTGCTGTCGCCATCGCCAATGTATTGACTATATATTAATCCATGTATGTCTTTACTATGGCGGAAGCCTTCGAGGATGATGTCACTTTCCATACCGGTGGAGCTCTGATTGACTACCCAGTTCTTATAACACACATGTTCTTTTGGCGTCGTATTAATATTTGCTGCTCTTGCACAGACACAGCAATATTTGTTACGTACACCAACGAACAATATTTTTCCTGTATACTTACCTATGATAAGAGCCATTCCGGATGAAGAATCGTAACTAGTGCCATACGATCTCTTCATCCATGAACCGTCTGTTGTCACAGCAGTGCATCCAAAACCGTTAATGACATCACCTCTCTCGATTGCTAATTGTTTTTCCTCTTTACCAGCCGCTTCCATTACTGCTTGTAAGGCTTTTGCGAAACCTTCGGACGCTTTCTTTGCGTGCTCTCTATACAGGGTGTCCCAAAACCCCTTCGACTCCGGGAAATGGGAGGTTCCTTAGGTCATTTGAAGCAACATTTTCCTTTGCACCAATGTCAGCCGGGGCTTTGTTTAGAAGTTATTAACGAAAAACACGGACCAATCAGAGCGCGACCTAGACGCGCGATGGCACGTTCAGTCCAGCGCGCCAGGAGACGAGCGTGGTGTAACGCCGCGATGCCGTAACGAACAAGAGTTTCTCGAGATTATGTGAATCCTCCCCGATTTGGATGAACTTTGGATATGTTGTCAAGACCATGATTCTGAACAACATTTCCCTTTACAGTTTTTGTCGGCCGGCTTTAGTTTACGAGATACATACATAATTGTAAAAATTTGTAATTGTAAATCGATCGATAGTACTATCTTCTACCCGATTTGGATGAGCTTTGGATATGTTGTCAAGACCATGATTCTGAACAACATTACCCTTTACAGTTTTTGTCGGTTGCGGAAGAACTTTACTTGTCAATTCATATGGGTGTATCTTTTTACCCGACTTACGGCAACGTTACCCGAACGAGAGAAGAAGCAGAAACTGGTTGTATTGAAAACTCACTTATTCAGCCGTAAATCCATTTGCTGCTTCGAAATGTGTGTCACTGGGTCACTCGGTGACGAACTGTACAGATGTCTTCAGGTATACGACAGTACCGAAAGCCAAGGGACGTACGGCCAGGTCGACGAAGTGCACAGCCGGTGGTAGAAGGCCTAAAGGATGCGCGGTCAAGTCGACGATCCAGAATTTCACTTTCACTTTCGAATCGATAAATAATTCGTACGTTTATTTCACACAGATGCCTAGAAATTTTTCCACACTCACAATCACTGTTCACATTTGTCACCACATAGTTATGCACTAATAATAATTGCATAAACTAATTAAACGATTATTTAATCTAATCACTAGACTGCGGATCTTTATGTAAAATGAAAGTTGGCTGCCGCTATTACAAGGGACAGGAGCCAGACAGATATTTGATTCTTACTGTGATCATTTTAAGCAGTTGAAAATAATACATTGGTGTTTTGAAATTATTTTAATCTCTCTACTGTATTAAAATGCACCTACTCATGTTTGCTACAAACGCATAAAATCCGCAGTCTAGTGATTGCATTACCTGATTGTTGTGATTTGTGCAGCAGTACAAGGGATATGGCAATTATTATTAGTGCATCACTATGTGTTGACAAATGTGAACAGTGATTGTGAGTGTGGAAAAATTTTGAGGCATCTGTGTGAAATAAACATACGAATTATTTATCGATTCGAAAGTGAAAGTGAAATTCTGGATCGTCGACTTGACCGCGCATCCTTTAGGCCTTCTACCACCGGCTGTGCACTTCGTCGACCTGGCCGTACGTCCCTTGGCTTTCGGTACTGTCGTATACCTGAAGACATCTGTACAGTTCGTCACCGAGTGACCCAGTGACACACATTTCGAAGCAGCAAATGGATTTACGGCTGAATAAGTGAGTTTTCAATACAACCAGTTTCTGCTTCTTCTCTCGTTCGGGTAACGTTGCCGTAAGTCGGGTAAAAAGATACACCCATATGAATTGACAAGTAAAGTTCTTCCGCGACCGACAAAAAGTCTAAAGGAAATGTTGTTCAGAATCATGGTCTTGACAACATATCCAAAGCTCATCCAAATCGGGGAGGATCCACATAATCTCGAGAAACTCTTGTGCATTACGGCATCGCGGCGTTACACCACGCTCGTCTCCCGGCGCGCTGGACTGAACGTGCCATCGCGCGTCTAGGTCGCGCTCTGATTGGTCCGTGTTTTTCGTTAATAACTCCTAAACAAAGCCCCGGCTGACATTGGTGCAAAGGAAAATGTTGCTTCAAATGACCTAAGGAACCTCCCATTTCCCGGAGTCGAAGGGGTTTTGGGACACCCTGTATATGTTTTACTACTCATACTTGGAATATTCATAGAAGCCATAAGTTGATCTAACTGCTTATGACCGGTCCCTGTCAATATAGTACCGCAAACGGCACTTGTATTGATATCTAATATGTTGTCGTCTGTCGGTTCGCTCCAAAAACTATCTTTGAAATGACACATACGACATGTGACAAAATATTTCGTCTTGAGACCGTAACGAATCGTTTTCGTTGTTACAAGATCTTTGAACCGGCATCTATCGGACGAATGCTCAGAGAGTCTTTGGAATTCTGCTTGAACATGTTTAAAGCTCATGATGCTCCATCCACTGATCTCGGCAGAACGTAAACGATCTACGTCCATGTTTCCATCTTCGTGCAAAACGATATTTTCGATATCTCCGTCCGTATCGTCTTGCATTTCCGATGCTGCGTTCCCTACCGTGCATAGATCTACAATAGTTGCAGGTAACATAGCAGATACTGATTGTAATGGCGGCACATCTCCTTCATCCGCAGAAACATGCGTTGCTGAACTTGCATTTTCTACAATGCTTAGTTCGTTGATTGCAACTATGCAATGGAACAACATTTACCCCTATCACTTTTTTTGTTTCGGCCTTGATTTCCAGATAATTGCAAAAAACCATCATTTTTTGAGTTTACATAAAATTAAATATCTCAGGACTCCAATGATGAATCTTGATGGTTTTTCATTTGTTTAGTTTAAAATAAGTAGGGGCATCTTTTTTATTAAATAAACTTTTTGGTATTACCTTCGGGCAATGGTTTTTTTTACGTGGGGCACACCGTGGAGCCTGAAAGAAATAAGTTGGAAAAATTAATTCATGAGAAACTTTTATTTCAAGACCAAAAATAATACAAATTAATTTGCAAAAATTCGCATATTTGCAAAGGGCATAGCCGGATAAGATAGTCAAAAATGCCCTTGAGCCGAATTTTATCGACGATGTGCCATTCGATAGAGCACCAAGAAAAAACGTACTGTGCAAAATTTCAACCCTGTATCTCGATCGGGAGGGTAGTTATGGGGTAAAAACGAAAAATCAGTTTTTGGCCTATTTTCCCTAGTTAATGACGTTTAAAAATTCTGAAAAAAATCTGTCACATGTCAAAAACCCAAATACATACTTTGCAATTGGTTTCAGATTTTTAAAATGGAAATCCTGCTTGTAAAAAATCAAAAACCTCAAAAAAATCGAAAAAATGCAGATTTCACATGGAAGTTCTAGAGTGTCCACATTTATATTTTTACAGTAGCAGTATATTGTTATAAGTATTGTTCATGAATTTTTCAGATTTTTCGGTTTGGTGCGCTGTTGTTAAAAAAAATAAAAACCGATTTTTCGACGTTTTTTCCGCGAAGAACTAAGCTAACCTAAAAATTGTTACGTTCTATTTATTCTGTAAGTCTATCAGGCTCTGATAAACCTTGAACATTGTACAGAAGTAATTAAAAAATGAAATCAACTCAATTAATATTTCTACAGTATAAACATTACATTTAGAAATATCAATCACGTTTCCAACAGCTCAGTTAGCTCAGCGCGTTAGGCGTTCGACTGTGGACCGTCCTATACTAGGTTCGCGCCCGTCGTAGGTCTACGTTTTTTATTTCATCAATTCTCTTCTTTTTTTATTTCTAACTTCACACTAGTCAAGGATATTTTTGTAGAATTTTTTAAAAGCAATAATGAAATATTTAAAAAGTATTTTAAGGTAAAATACACCAAATACAGTAGTTGTGTCTAACAGAGTCGTAAGGCGAGTAAAGAAAAGAAAAGGTAAACGTATAAAGGTAAAAAAAGGTAAAAGTTAATGAAACATCAAAAGTTTGTCATTCTAAATATGCTTTTATAGATCCGTTAGTTTACTTTGACAAGTATCGGAACATCTGCTTTCACTGTGAAATATTTCATTAGCAACCCTGAGTGGTACATACACAACAATTGCTGTTCCGCATAAGAGACGAGGTTCCAAATTGAATGCCTCAAAAGAAGTAATCAACAATAGAGCCATTTCTACAACTTGAATTTCTTTCTTTTCTCTATAACAAAGAATTTAAAACTCGAAGACACATAAATGGAACTACTGCTGAAAATGTCGAGTACTGCCAGAAGTTCCTCCAATTTTCAACATAAATAAATCTTTCAATTCATCGATAAAATAAAATATGCTTTGGAGAAAACACGATAAAATGAAACTGAGATAATTAAGATCCGCACAACCTATGTATTATAATTTTTTTGCGAATTTCACCTTGAAATATTTTTTGAATATGTAGATATTGCTTCTAAAAGAAATCTACAAACACACCATTGATTATTATACAGGGTGTCTCAAAATTAGGTCCGGAGCCGAAAATGGGAGGTTCCTGAGATCATTTCAAGCGACATTTTCCTTTGAAAAAATGTCGTCCGCGGCTTCGTTAACGAGTTATTAACGAAAAACACGGACCAATCAGAGCGCGAGCTAGACGCGTGCAGCCCAGCGCGCCGGCAGCCGAGTGTCGGTGGCACGCCGCGATGTCGTAACGAACAAAAGTTTCTCGATGATGTGAATCCTCGCCAATTTCGATAAGCTTTGGATATGTTGTCAATACCATGATTCTGAACAACATTTCCCTTTACAGTTTCTGTCGATCGGCTTTAGTTTACGATATTATTGTAAAAATTTGTAATTGTAAATCGATCGATGTACTATTTCCTATCCGATTTCGATAATCTTTGGATATGTTGTCAATACCATGATTCTGAACAACATTTCCCTTTACAGTTTCTGTCAATCGGCTTTAGTTTACGATATTATTGTAAAAATTTGTAATTGTAAATCGATCGATGTACTATTTCCTATCCGATTTCGATAATCTTTGGATATGTTGTCAAGACCATGATTCTGAACAACATTTCCCTATACGGTTCTTGTAAAAATTTGTAATTGTAAATCGATCAATGTACATACTATCTCCTCGCCGATTTCGATGAGCTTTATTTCAAAGGACAAAGATATTTAAAACATCGAATTTATAACATATTTCAAAGTCATCGAAATCTGTGAGGACCCACATCATCGGCAACTTTACCCGAATGATAGAAGAAGCACAAACTTATTGAATTAAAAACTCACTTATTCAGCCGTAAATCCATTTGACTACCACATCATATGATTCTCGAAAAATCAATATCTCCTTGGGAACGATTTCATTTGTTTTAAACGACGCCTTCACCGAATACTATTGTACCCTGGGAGAGCACAGTTTCGCGCGGCATCGCGAAGAGCATCGAACTCTTTCCGCATCGGAGTAAGTAATTTCGTTCGATATCGATACGAGTTATAAAAGTGTGCTACGAGTTCAACAATTATGTAAAAGTGTGGTGGTTGTATGTGGTAGTCAAATGGATTTAGGGCTGAATAAGTGAGTTTTTAATTCAATAAGTTTGTGCTTCTCCTAACGTTCGGGTAAAGTTGCCGATGATGTGGGTCCTCACCGAATTCGATGACTTTGAAATATGTTATAAATTCGATGTTTTAAATATCTTTTTCCTTTGAAATAAAGCTCATCGAAATCGGCAAGGAGATAGTATGTACATCGATCGATTTACAATTACAAATTTTTACAATAATATCGTAAACTAAAGCCGACCGACAAAAATCGTATAGGGAAATGTTGTTCAGAATCATGGTCTTGACAACATATCCAAAGATTATCGAAATCGGATAGGAAATAGTACATCGATCGATTTACAATTACAAATTTTTACAATAATATCGTAAACTAAAGCCGATTGACAGAAACTGTAAAGGGAAATGTTGTTCAGAATCATGGTATTGACAACATATCCAAAGATTATCGAAATCGGATAGGAAATAGTACATCGATCGATTTACAATTACAAATTTTTACAATAATATCGTAAACTAAAGCCGATCGACAGAAACTGTAAAGGGAAATGTTGTTCAGAATCATGGTATTGACAACATATCCAAAGCTTATCGAAATTGGCGAGGATTCACATCATCGAGAAACTTTTGTTCGTTACGACATCGCGGCGTGCCACCGACACTCGGCTGCCGGCGCGCCGGGCTGCACGCGTCTAGCTCGCGCTCTGATTGGTCCGTGTTTTTCGTTAATAACTCGTTAACGAAGCCGCGGACGACATTTTTTCAAAGGAAAATGTCGCTTGAAATGATCCCAAGAACCTCCCATTTTCGGATCCGGACCTAATTTTGAGACACCCTGTATAGTTGGACATAAAAAAAAAGAATTAATCAAGTAAAAAAGATGTATACCTATGCCGGGAGCGAACCTAGTATAAGCAGATCAACAGTCGAACGCCTAACACGCTGAGCGAACTGAGCTGTTGGAAACGTGATTGATATTTCTAGATGTAATTTTCATACTGTAGAAATATTAATTGAGTTGATTTCATTTTTTAATTACTTCTGTACAATGCTCAAGGTTTATCAGAGCCTGATAGACTTATAGAATAAATAGAACGTAACAATTTTAAGGTTAGCTTAGTTCTTCGCGGAAAAAAGTCGAAAAAATCGGTTTTTATTTTTTTTAACAACGGCGCACCAAACCAAAAAAACTGAAAAAATTCATGAACAATACTTATAACAATATACTGCTACTGTAAAAATATAAATGTTGTCACTCTAGAACTTCCATGTAAAATCTGCATTTTTTCGATTTTTTTGAGGTTTTTGATTTTTTACAAGCAGGATTTTCATTTTAAAAATCTGAAACCAATTGCAAAGTATGTATTTGGGTTCTTGACATGTCAGATTTTTTTCAAAATTTTTAAACGTCATTAACTAGGGAAAATAGGCAAAAAACTGATTTTTCGATTTTACCCCATAACTACCCTCCCGATCGAGATAAAGGGTTGAAATTTTGCACAGTATGTTTTTTCTTGTGGTGCTCTATCGAATGACACATCGTCGATAAAATTCGCGGTTCAAGAGCATTTTTTACTATCTTATCCGGCTATACCCTTTTTATGTTAATAAATTCTGTTGGATTAAGCGGTAAATATTTCTGGAGTAGAGATATTGAACAGAAAACACGAGGTTAACTTGTAACATCCTGGTTTCCTCCGGCATCGTCCTTGTCATGTCGGAGACTCCCTCTTTGTTCTTATAGCTCGCCGCTCCAGAGTTCGATGTTCAACGAGAGGAAAAATGTCGATAGGGAACTGGACGTGGTACGCGGGTTTCAAAATAACGACACAGGCGATTTCACTGACATGCTCGCTACCGGCGAGTTCGCGAACGCGGCTTTCGGGTTTCGGTCTTCGCAAACAATCACTCGGTGACCGCGACTTTCCGGTACGGTGACGCGTAACTTTCTCGGACGCGGAGATCGCGGTCTTCAGGTACGGAGACGCGTAACTTTCTCGAGCGCGTCGCGAACGTGTTTCGAGACAGGAAAACGGATAACTAGGACGGTAGGAAAATCCCTGCCCGCGAGTCAGATCGGTCGGATATTCGACGTGGCGGTTCGCCATACGCCATAATCCTCTCGGGCGTCCGTTCGGCAGCTGGAACCACCGCATCTCTCCGTCTCTGTGGCGGCCTTGGTAAAGGATGGGCGGGAGGGCCCTCGGTGCCTGTTGCCAGGGTGTCACTGGGTGTCCATTGTTCCCTGGCCTCTCCTCCGTCGGGACCTCCGGGAAGGTGGTTCCGGCTGGCGGCTGGTAATGCCGGCTCCTCCGCGTGTCCCTCCTACCGCTACTTGGCGTGGCGGTGGCCTCCAGCGGCGTTGGTGGTGGCAGTGCCGCTTTCTGTCGCCATTCGGAGACAGGCCACTTCTCTGGATTCGGCCTGTACGCCTGGCGGTGGTGGCGGAGTGGTGGCGTCCTGGGCGCGATGGAAAGGCGCTCCAGCTCGCGCCAAATCGGGACCGGGAGATCTACTGGGCCTGGTGGCAACTTCCTCGGGTCCGGTCTCGTACAGATCGTCGCTGGTTTGTTGTAGCGTGCCCCGAACAACGGGCCCTCTCGGGTTGGTGGTGGCGCCTCGACCGGGAGTGCTGGTGGTGGCGGCGGCGGTGCCATGACGGTGGCCGTGCTGCCCGGCGTGTCCTCCGACCAATGCGTCAGCGGCGGTGGTGCGGCTCTTCTTCGCCGGCCTCGTGTTCGGCTTCCTCTTCTTCGTGGTCTCCACTGGTGGCCACCATGACGACGTGGTCGGTGGTGCTGGTAGGGTCACGAAAGGTTCGTGCCCTGCCAGGATCCGGTGCTCCTCGATCGTCAGGGTTTTGTCCGACCCTACGGACGAGCCGCTCGCGTCGGAGCCCGACCGTGGTCGGATCTGCCCTCGTACCTCCGTTGGCCACCAGGTAACTGGCCGTATCACCCGGGTGTCGTCCGTCTCCATGGCCTGGTCGTCGCCTGGCGTGCCGGTGAAACCGACCGTCGCTGTGGCGATGCCTCCCTGCGGTCGTCCCGAGGTTACGACCGGCCTTAGTCGTGTGGCGTTCCTGGCAGTCACCATTTCCAGGGATGCCGTCTCGGTGCCGGTGGTCGATGTGGCTGGTGCCGTCGTCGTCGCTGTGTCTAGCGGTGTCGCGACCACGACTGGCAGTGTCGGGGTCACGTCAGGTACCACTGGTGCCGCCGGGGGCGGCATCGAAGCCGCATCGGGTGGTGCCTGGCCTGGAACCGGCGATATTGGCGCTGCGTCGGGTGTCGTCTGGGCCATGTCCTGTAGCGGCTGGGCCGAGGCCGGCGGCGTCAGGGTTGCGACAGGCGACGTCTGGGCAGCATCAGGCGGTGCCACGGCTGCGTCCAGCAGCATTGGTTGCGGAGCTAGGTGTTCCGGAGTGGCTGGCGTCCGTGGACGGCTGTCGTCGTCACCCATGACGGCGTACAGCGCGTGCAGTTCCGCATAAAAATCGTCCTCCATGACGTCCGGCTGCTTCGTCCTTTCGTCTGCTGGCCTATGACAAACATCAACACTCCCTATTACTTTCCTCGGTCGACCGCGTCGACGTGTGGTCGGGGTGGCCGTGGTGATATCCGTCGGCACCCTGTTCTGCTCCGCGGAGGCAGGTGACCGTGGGCTATCATCGGCTCCCCCATCGTGACCTTCTGAGCCCCCATTGGGTTCAGTTTCGGGCTTGAGGTCCTGCACATGTATGTGCCGGATCCAGCGCCGACTTGTGTCGCGTAGGTCAACGATTACTGGTGATACGATCCGCCCGACTGTATAAGGGCCGCTGTATTTCGGCGCTAGCTTGGCTGCAATACCCGCTCCTTTATCGGACAGAGTGTGTTCCTTTTTCCACACCGTGTCTCCGACCGCCGGTCTCCAATCTCGTCGGCGTAGGTTATAGTAATGTTCCTGCCTGCCGAATGCTTGCGCCAGGTGTAGCCTTGCTAGCTCCTGTGCGTCTCGAAGGTTCTTCCAGCGTTGTTGCGGCGGCGTCGTTGTTTCATCGGGTGCTGGTTGTCCTGGAATCCGCAATTCTCGTCCCTGGTTCAGGTACGCTGAACTGTAGCCGGTGGCCTCGTGCCGGGCAGTGTTGATGGCGAACCGGGCCTCGTCCAGCTTCTCGTCCCACGGTTGTGGTGGTTTCCGGTGTACTGTGCCAGCATCGTTTTCACTACTTTATTTGCCCTCTCTACTGGGTTGCAGTGTGGTGCGTATGGCGGTGTTCTACGGTGCTCGGTGCCTGCTGCGCGTAGGAGTGTTGTAAACGGTTCGCCTACAAACTGTCGGCCGTTGTCCGAGATAATGACCCTCGGTGCCCCGTGGCGTAATATAACATCCTTCTGTATGGCGGCGGCGACTGCGGTGCTGGTGGCCTTTCGGAGCGCCGTGAGTTCCACCCACTTCGTGAACCTGTCGAGCGCGACTAACAGCCAGATGTGGCCTTGGCGAGACCTTGGGAGCGGCCCGACCAGGTCGACCGACACCGTGTGCCACGGTTGTGTTCCGGGGTTCGCGTGTAAGCGTCCTGGCGGCGGTTTCGGCGGGGTCTTATATCGCTGGCAGTTGTTGCAGTTTCGCACGTACCGTGCAACTTCCCTGAACATTCCCGGCCAATAAAAGTATTTGGCGATCCGTACTATCATCTTGGCAAGCCCCAAGTGTCCCGCGGTCGGGTCATCGTGAAATTTTTTGAGGATTTCTTCCCGTTCTCCTGCCGGTACACACAGTTTCCACGCGCTGCCGGGTTCCGGTTCATTGTAGTCTAACTGGTGTAGTATTCGGCGGTGTAGTTTTCCTTTTTGGAGCCGGAATTCTGGTACCGCGGCGGGATTCTTTTTCACCTCCTCGACCTTCTTCGTGTACCATGTGTCCCTTCGTGGTTTTGGCCCAAGCAGGCTTACGCCTGGCGTGGGTCCGATTCTGGACAGGGCGTCGGCCACATGGTTCAACTTTCCCGGGCGGTACTTGACGTCGAAGTCATATTGTTGTAATTCGAGGGCCCATCTCGCGAGTCGTCCAGTCGGATTGTCAATTTGTTGCATCCATCGGAGTGCCTGGTGATCGGTGACGACTGTGAAATGGTATCCCTCGAGGTACGGCTTCATCTTGCGAATGCCCCAGACCACCGCGAGACACTCTTTTTCGGTGGCGCTGTAGTTGCGCTCGGGTTTGTTCATCGTGTGACTGGCGTACGCGATCTCCCGTTCTTCGGTGTCGCTACCCTGCGTGAGTACGGCGCCCAGGCCGTGGTCACTGGCGTCCGTTTGTAGTGTGAACGGTTGCGTGAAGTCGGGGCATGCGAGTACTGGTACGGTGATCAGTTTCCTTTTCCTCGTCTGGAACGCCTTTTCCTCGACTTCTGTCCACTTCCATTTCGCGTTCTTCCGGGTGAGCTGCGAGATCGGTTCCATGATTTCCGCGAAGTTGGGTACGAACCTCCGGTACCATGACGCCATCCCGTGGAAGCGTCGCACTTCGCGGATCGTTTTCGGCGCTGGGAACTGTGCGATCGCACTTGTTTTCTCCGGATCGGTACGGATCCCTTGTTGGTCCACTATGTGTCCGAGTTACCTCAAGCTGCTGACGCAAAATCGGAATTTTTCCGGGTTTAGTCTAAGCCCGGCAGCGCGGAGCCGTCGGAACACTTCACGTAGGCGTTTCCGGTGCTCTTCGAGGGTGGCACTGACGATGATGATGTCGTCCAGGTAGGCGAACGCATATGGTTCCAATTCGGGGCCAATGATGCGGTCGAGTAGTCGTTGGAACGTCGCGGGGGCGGAATGTAGGCCGAACGGCATGACCCTGAATTGGAACAACCCCTTTCCGGGCACCGTGAAGGCGGTGAGTGGTCGGCTAGCGGCCTCCAGTGGTACTTGCCAGTAGCCGCTCTTCAGGTCTAGTGTCGTCAGGAATTTTGCTCCCCGGAGCTTATCGAGGGTGGCCTGTATGTGCGGTAACGGGTAGGCGTCCTTCTCGGTTCTCTCGTTGAGGCGGCGAAAGTCCACGCAGAACCGTGATTTTCCGTCCTTCTTCTTTACCACTACCACCGGTGAACTCCTGGGGCTACTGGAGGGTTCGATCACCCCTTCGGTTAGCATTTTTTCGACCTCCTCGTTAATGATCGCTTGCATCGCCGGGTTCCGGGGCTGGTACCTTTGTTTGAGTGGCGTCTCATCCAGTAATTTAATCCGGTGTTCGGTCAGGGTGGTGCGGCCCGGGACATTGGCGAACAGTTCCATTTCGGTGCCCAGGAACCTTTCCAAATGGTCTCTGTCCGCTTCCTTGGGAATACGCAGGCCCATTTCCTGGCACGGTTCTGCTCGGCAGTCGGCGGCCCATGAGGCGACGTCGATTGGTGGTTTTAGCTCTAGCTGGAGTGCTGCGATGGCTTGTATGCCCAGTAACATCGGGAGGCCCATGTTCGGCAGCACTGTAAAATCCTACAACCACTCGTAGCCCATGGTACAGAACGGTAGTTGAATGACGCCGGTGGGCTGCATTTCGGAACCGTCTGCGAAACTGATGTCGTTGGCCGGTGTCACGGGTCGACGGCCTTGTTGTACCGCCCAATCTAACACTTCGGCGTTGATGCATGAAATCTGGGATCCGGTGTCGAGCAGAGCGTCGATTTCCCGACCGCAAATCAGTATCGGTAGTAACGGGCGTGGTGTATACTTTATTGCGGGGGCCGGTATTCGCCCATCGGTTGGGGGCCCCGCATTCCGTTTCCCGGCGGGTGAGCACATCGTCGCGTCCGCAGCGTGAGCAAAATTTCCGGTACTTGTTCCGGCACTCAAAACGCACGTGTCCCCGTCGTTTACAGCGCCAACAATGCGTGATTGGGCTGTAATCACCGTGGTTCTCCGAGGTTGTCGGAGTCTGGTTCATTCGCGGTCGCGGGTTCATGGTCGCGGTCGACAGAGTCGTATTCTGGGTGCAGTGGGCCTCTGGTGTTATTTCGGCTGACCCGAGCGTAGAGGTGGCCACGGGGTTTGCGCCTGTTCGCTCCATCTTGGTCTTCCGTTCCATAGCCATCTCGATTCGTTGCACTTGTCGCAGCAGGTCATCCAGGTCGGTGAGATTGTTGCTGTTGATTAACATTGCGTAATCAGGTAGCATATTCTCGTACGCGGTTTCCAGGTGTTCGTCGGCCGGAATCTGGGCTCGTCTCAGTTTCGTGAGAAGCGCGTTTAAAAACAGATGAAATGGTTCCCCGGGGCGTTGTGTTCGCGACCGCGCCTCGCGCTCCTTCTGTAACCGGGTCTGGAGCGGTGTGAAAAATGCCAGAAATTTTTCCGTAAACGTAGCCCAAGACGTAATCTGGTCCTCGTTGTTCCGGAACCATAATTGGGCGTCCTCTCGTAAGAACTCGGGTATGCCCAGAAGTAGATCATGGTCCGACAGGCGGAACGTCTTCCGGAGTTCGCTCACGCGTTCCAGAAACGCGTACGGATCCTTTCGGTCGGTAGTGCATCCGGATTTACGCATCTGAATTGCACCGAAACTTTCATCGGCCGTGTCCAGGTCGCGGGGTTTGTCGGTTTTCGACGTGCCCGGTGTGGGATTTCCTTTCTCGTTCGCCATGTCGAACAATTGTTCAGTCTGCTCTCGGATTATTTCGTCCCAGCTTCTCTGAAGTCCACTCGGTCTGTCTGGGATCGGTAAATCTCGTCTCTGGAGTTCGGCGGTGATCCGTCGTTTAGTCGGCCGTCATATCAAGTCTAATGTGCTTTAAATTAATATAATACAAAATCTCAAAGGAACCTATTGGTACTTTCTTTAATACTCAATTGAAAGATTGTAAATATTTAAACAATTTTAAAACTAAATATATAATTTATAAGAATAAAATTGAACACATATGTAAGTACTTATCAAATGGCATGCGTTTAAATATAATTGCAACAAATTTCTTCGAAAGACTACGCAGAAAGCCGCCGAGTGCGAGCGTCTTAATATGGTTTTTTATTATTTTCTTCGCTTGAGCAAATGTGAGCAGATTTAAACCAACGTGAAATTAAAGTTTAATATGGCACCAATTACTGTAAAAAAATTCACGGGTGTACTTTAATGTACTTTTTTTAAAACTCTAATCAAAGATGATAAATGTTAGACATAAAAAATTAGGACAAATTGCGATTATTTAAAAAAAATTTTTGGGAGATTGAAGGTCTTATAATGTTAAACACACCCTGTAAAAATCAAATTAAAAAACCAAATAGCTTGCGAGGGACGCATGTTTAAAAAAATGCACGGAATTTGACAGTAAAGTTTCAGCCTCAATTTTAATAACAAATTGATTTATTCAGTTAAAATTTAAGGCAGTTTTAGAACATAGAAAATGTTCGTAACATTTTAGGATACATAAATTTGCCGATCTTACACTTTGATTTTCGGACTTTTTTCCATTGGACGACACACTGTGCGTCGTGTAAAATACAGCAATATTTAGTCGCGATCATCTATTGAAAGCAATAAATTACCAACTCAAATTTTGCGGTTGGAAACCGCGCCAGTACTATTGCGAAACATCCATAGAAGCGTGTATAGTGGTTGAGGAATCACGACCTCCCTCAGTGCTACCATGATGTTCAATTTCACCCATTCTATTCGCGAACTGTTTTAGAGGTTGCCCCTCGACATGTTGCTTTCATATGGAAAAGCAGAAAATTAATTCAAGGTACCTAAACGTTCCACGTCATTCGCCAAATGGAGAAGGCCATGGACATTATACGAATTGAAGGTTTTGCCGTAGTGCTTTTCGCAAGAAAGAACAAATCGTCTCAATGCTGCTTTTGCAAACTTGAAATGCTGGTTTACAAGGGAGGGTGAAACGAGTACTCTAATGGCACTGTGCAGAAGCAAGAAGTGGATATATACGCGATTATTCAGCACTCCGTACGTGACAACTGGGCCGGTGTACAAAAGAAACTGACGAAATTCGGTCGCTTTGAATTTTGAAAATTCTTTGATTGGTTTGGGACGCTTAGCAAAATCAGATGGGCAGTATAGTTACGAATTACCTTCATTCTCTCGGAGATTATTTCAATTTGGTTTGATGATAATTTGACTGCTTTGTAATAATCACCACACACCCAGGCAGATAACAATTTTTTAACAACACCGATACATACCAAATGCATGTATTCAAATGGTATTGTGAGCAATGCGTGTGATTGGTCACACAACGATGTCCGGACGACGCCATGCGATTGGCGGGACTCGGGGAGTCGCTTTGCGAACGCGCCCTTCTGGCGTCGTGTCGCGCCGCCCTCTGACGGGCGCTTCCTTCTTGTTGTACTTCTACGCTAACGCTGTACATCGCGACTCAGTCTTTTCTCAATATATTCACTTAGTGTATCGTTATTATCACTCGTATTCTTTTATACTGCGTTTACCTATTAACAGGTTATGGGCCCAGTCCGAAAGAATTAAGAAACGAGTGTCGAAAATACGGTGAAACACGCGAAACGTGGGATCGAACCTAGAGAGGTTAGAATCGATCGTGATCGAGTGCGCGTCGAAGTCACACGTGGTGTATCGAAAGCTACAAGATAAGTGCGCCGAACTTCGTCCGAATCGAGACATTGAACAAAGACAATTTTGACACGTGGAAAATGCAAATGGAAGCGCTGTTCGTCAAGAACGACTCGTGGGTCTACGTAAACGGCGAATTCAAGAAACCAACGCCGGTAGCGGGAAACGCGGAATCGGAAAACGCGGTCAAAACATGGACGAACAACGACAAGAAGGCGAAATCCTATATAATTCTAGCAATAAGTCCAGCCGAATTAAAACAAATAAAAGGCTGCAATACGTCTCGCGAGGTATGGTTAAAGCTGGAAAGCATATATCAATCGAAAGGCCCTGCTCGGAAGGCCACATTGTTAAAACAACTGACGCTGCATCGAATGGACGACAATGGCGACGTGCGAGAACACGTTCGAAAGTTTTTCGACACGATAGACAAACTCAGCGAAATGGAAGTAGAGATAAATCCGGATCTACTGGCGATCATGTTGCTGTACAGTCTACCACCGACTTTCGAGAACTTTCGTTGCGCCATCGAATCACGAGACGAATTGCCATCGCCGGAAGTGCTTCGTATAAAAATTATCGAAGAGAACGAAGCTCGAAAAAACGACACGCGCGCCACGTTGCAGAACGCGATGATCGCGAGTAGAAGTCGATATTCGAACAAACAGAAACCGACAAATGGCAAGTCCGAGAACAAAGGCGATTTTCAATTTCGGTGTCATCGATGCAAGAAAAAGGGACACAAAAGCGCGGATTGCAAAAGCAAGAAACCAGGCGATTCACAAACAGCGAACAACGCGGAAAGTGTGGCATTGTGCGCGACGGAAGTGTTTCTCGAAAAACAAGACGCGCTACACGTAAAAGAAAGTGCGTTCGCGGCGACGTGGTGCTTGGACAGCGGTGCAACCTTGCACATGTGCGGACAGTTACGCGATTTTACCGAGGTAGACGATTCCAAGCGCGGCAAGCTAAATTTGGCGAATCACGCATCGGCGGAAATTCTCGCGAAGGGTACGGTCGACTTTGCATCGGTAGTGCACAATGAACAGAAAAACGTGAAGTTGAGTGACGTACTTCACGTGCCGGATCTTCGCGCGAATTTAATATCGGTAGCCAAGATTACGGACAGAGGTTTTGAGGTTATCTTCAAGAAAAACCGCGCGGAGGTGATCGACCGAGATGGTGCGGTGAAGTTGCACGCGAATCGAATCGGTAATCTTTACCACGTGCATGAACGCGAGCAAGCCGAATACAGCGCCATCTCTGAACGAGAAGACGACGGAAAGACACCGAGCTTGCTGGAAGCGTAGCATCGTCGCCTGGGCCATCTGAACGTGCAGGATATGAAGAGAGCCGAACGAGGCCAGGCAATACGAGGACTGAAACTCGGAAAATGCCGGGACAAGCTGGATTGCGAGGTATGCATACGAGGAAAAATGACAAGAGCCGCTTTTCCCGCGAAATCGAAAGGCAAGTATGAGCCCTTAGAGATAATTCACTCAGATTTATGCGGTCCAATGAGAGTTGAATCAAACAATCGCGCCAAGTACTATATCACCTTCATTGACGAGCATTCCAGATGGTGTGAAGTACGTTTTCTCAGAAACAAAAGCGACGCTCTCGAAGCATTTAAGGAGTTCAAGGCGTCAGTGGAGAACCAGAAGGACGGAAAAATAAAATTCCTACAATCGGACAATGGAAGAGAGTACATAAACTCCGAGTTCGATCACTTCCTGAAGACAAATGGAATTCAACGACGTCTCTCCATCGCATACAACCCCGAGCAGAATGGTACTGCCGTGCGAAAAAACCGGACACTTGTCGAAATGGCGCGGTGCCTACTGATCCAGTCAGGGTTGCCGCCGTCGTTTTGGGCTGAAGCAGTTTCAACCGCAAACTACATTCGGAATCGGTGTCCGACCAGGAGCTTGGATGGCCGGACGCCGCACGAACTGTGGAAAGGAACAGCCCCCGACGTAAGTCATTTCCGCGAATTCGGATGTAATATGTTTTGTCTCAACAGAATGCCTGGCAAGGGGAAGCTAGATCAACGCGCCAGAAAGGGAATTTTCCTGGGATACGCGTCGAATGCAAAAGGGTACAGAGTGTGGCTTCCCGAAGAAAGGAAGATCGAAATCACGAGGGACGTCAGATTCCTGGAAACCCACAGAGAATCACCGAAACCAGGCTTCGAGGACTTCGCTCCGGAGGAGACCTCTGACCCGAACAAAGCGCGAGCAGAGGATGTGGACACCGACAACACGATGATCGACATCGAATCAGCACCCCTAGGGTCGCATAGAGACGACGTTTCGGGCGCTCGGCCAGCCTCTGCAGACAATGCTGAAAACCACGCGAACGAGATAGGGGCGACACCCAGAAGAGGGCCCGGAAGACCGACCATACAGCGGACCGGAAGAGTGGGAAGGCCTCGAAAACTGTTTCAGGTTCGGCGAGAAGAAACCCAATACGCGGACGCCGAATGCGCATCGTTGGCAGAGGTGCCCATGAGGGAGGCCATCTCAGGTCCGGATGCAGAGGAATGGTACCGCGCAATGGCGAACGAAGTAAAATCCATCCTGAAAAACAATACTTGGGAATTGGTAAAACGACCTGAGAAGCGACAGGTCATCGGATCTCGCATGGTACTCCGAAACAAGTACAATCCTGATGGTACACTCGAGAGAAGAAAGGCACGAATCGTGGCTAGGGGATTCGCCCAGCGTCCGGGCATACAATTCAATCAGACGTTCGCACCTGTCGCCCGTTTGAGCTCGATTCGCCTACTAGTTGCTCTGGCCGCGACCGAGGGGATGGAAATGAGGCAATTCGACATCGAGACGGCTTACCTAAACGGAGAGCTGGAAGAAGAAATTTTCATGGAAGTGCCGCATTCGCTGTCCAAGGCACTCAAGATAATCAGCGATACAGAAGCCAGGGGAAGCGATGCCGAGGTCAAGGCGAGAAACATGCTAAAAGACTTGCAGACCGGGGACAAGGTCTGCAGGTTGAGAAAGTCATTGTATGGCCTTCGCCAGGCCGGAAGAAGCTGGCACAGGAAGCTGGACGATGTGCTGAGGAGATTCGGGGCGAAGCCTTCTGAGTCAGATCCTTGCATATACCGTTTCGAGCAAGGGGGAGACTCGCTGTACATTGCCGTGTACGTGGACGACATCCTGACGTTCTCCCGAAGTACCGATCTTATAACGAAATTCAAGCATCACATGAGCCAAGAATTTGAAATTAAAGATCTTGGAGAACCAAGGTACTGCCTGGGAATAGAATTCCTGCGATAATCGAACCAGATAAGCATGCGTCAGGAGGGCTATGTACTCGAAATCCTGGAACGCTTCGGAATGAGCGAATCGAAGCCGGTAAGCACACCGTTGGACGTCAACACCAAATTGACAGAACTGGAGGAAGCTCCGAGTGAAGAGGAGAAGGATCTCCCGTACCGTGAGCTGATTGGATCACTGATGTACTTGGCCGTGGCAACAAGACCGGACATCGCGCATGCCGTCAGCGTCCTGAGTCAGTTCAATGACAAGTATGGACGACCGCACTGGATGGCAGCAAAGCGCGTACTGCGTTACCTGAAGGGAACAACAAAGTTGGGTCTTCACTTCAGACCGTCCAAGAAACCTCTAACGGGTTACGTGGACGCAGATTGGGCCGGCTGTACAATTGATCGACGTTCCTATACGGGACACACTTTTGTTTTAGGTGAGGGGGCTGTCTCCTGGGACTCTAAGAAGCAGAGGACCGTAGCTCTTTCATCAACCGAGGCCGAATACATGGGATTGGCCGAGGTCGCAAAGCAGGCCATGTACGTCGGATCCCTGTTGGCCGAGCTCGGTTTCGAGAAGTTGGCTAGAATCAGGATCTTCAACGACAACATGGGTGCCCTGAAGCTGGCACAAAACCCGACGTTCCATTCCAGGACCAAGCATATAGACGTCAGGCATCATTTCATACGCGAGGCACTCAAAAATAAGAAACTTCAGGTCTCGCATGTTTCAACGGACGACATGGTGGCCGACGTCCTGACGAAGGCACTGCCCGGTCCAAAATTCAAGCGGTGCATCGGGCTGCTCGGTTTGAGGAGCTCTTCGTCGCGACCGCGGGGCTCGTCCGCACCTCGAGGGGAAGTGTGAGCAATGGGTGTGATTGGTCACACAACGATGTCCGGACGACGCCATGCGATTGGCGGGACTCGGGGAGTCGCTTTCCGAACTCGCCCTTCTGGCGTCGTGTCGCGCCGCCCTCTGACGGGCGCTTCCTTCTTGTTGTACTTCTACGCTAACGCTGTACATCGCGACTCAGTCTTTTCTCAATATATTCACTTAGTGTATCGTTATTATCACTCGTATTCTTTTATACTGCGTTTACCTATTAACAGGTATTTGTTCGGCGTCGACCGATGGTCGGAGGCGCCTGACGCTGGAACCGCTCAGAAATGAGCGCGCGAGGATGGCAATGAAGGATCGTGCGAATGAGGGACAAAGCGATAAATCAAATGTAGATCACAGTTGCACTTTATTTAAAATTGGTGATATATACAGGGTGTTTACCTACAGGTGGGAGAAAATTTAAGGGGTGATTCTCGACGATAATATAAGACGAAAATGAAGAATAAAAAAATTGCGATTTCGGCTTCGTTATTTAGTTATTAACAATTAAAAATCCGCCTAAAATGCTGCAACACTTCTAACAAAAGTATACGTTGCGTACGTCAGACAGGCTCGCGACAGTCTCGTATCAAGTGACAAACGCATGCATACCTTGGTTCTCATTTGGGGCCCCAGCGAGGTGAAAATGATTAAAAAATCGTTGGACGACATTGAACCTACCTACTCGTTAAAATCCACAAGGGCATTTCTAATATCCGCCCTATGGAATTATCGAGTAGAAGGGGTCAATGCCCTTTCACTTTTATATTCTTCTCACACATATCCACAAATCCTTATCCTGCACTGTAATTGATCATAAAACCGTACTTAATATACTGGAATAAACGCTCTAGCACTATATACAATATCATACACACGCACTATGAGTTTACAGAGAGTACAAGTCTACTGAGGGGAATGAGGAGAATGTAAAGAACTGGTAATCCTTTAATGTTGAAACACTGCACTTTATTGAACTTGGTTTACGTCGCGAGACTCGCTCACAGACGGAACGGACATCTTGAGGTCGTATGTGATTTCTGCGAACGGAAATTTTCAACGCGTGCGGGAAGAATCGTCCGTACAAGCTAGTATCCGTATGCACACTGATTCAAGACAGCTGATGTGGTCAATGCACACACATGAGATATTTCGCGGTCGCAGACAGAATGAGAAAGAATCACGAAATTCGTGAAAACAGGATAGACAATGTATTGGTATAGCAACGCGCGATGTTTGGGCGGTAGTTTACTATAGATCTTCACTTGTTTTATCGATCTGGCATCGACCTCATCAGCTGTCTTGAATCAGTGTGCATACGGATGCTAGCTTGTACGGACGATTCTTCTCGCACGAGTTGAAGATTTCCGTTCGCAGAAATCACACACGACCTCAAGATGTCTGTTTCGTCTGTGAGCGAGTCTCGCGACGTAAATCAAGTTCAATAAAGTGCAGTGTTTCAACATTAAAGGATTACCAGTTCTTTACATTCTCCTCATTCCCCTCAGTAAACTTGTACTCTCTGTCAACTCGTAGTGCGTGTGTATGATATTGTATATAGTGCTAGAGCGTTTTTTCCAGTATATTAAGTACGGTGTTATGAACAATTATAGTGCAGGATAAGGATTTGTGGATATGTGTGAGAAGAATTTAAAAGTGAAAGGGCATTGACCCCTTCTACTCGATAATTCCATAGGGCGGATATTAGAAATGCCCTTGTGGATTTTAACGAGTAGGTAGGTGCAATGTCGTCCAACGATTTTTTAAACATTTTCACCTCGCTGGGGCCCCAAATGAGAACCAGGGTATGCATACGTTTGTCACTTGATACGAGACTGTCGCGCGCTTGTGTGACGTACGCAACGTATACTTTTGTTAGAAGTGTTGCAGCATTTTAGGCGGATTTTTAATTGTTAATAACTAAATAACGAAGCCGAAATCGCAATTTTTTTATTCTTCATTTTCGTCTTATATTATCGTCGAGAATCACCCCTTAAATTTTCTCCCACCTGTAGGTAAACACCCTGTATAATCGCCGAAGTCTCGAATTGCGGATATCTTGCGCGTGCGAGATTCTGCCTTTTTGTCGCTCGACGGAAATCTTGTGCTTCCCTTAACGAGGGCCGCCGCGAACGGAGATCTCCAACGCGCCGTCGGAAATCTTAACGGGGGCAGATGCACGGATCGCGACGCGAAATGATGAGGAATCGACGGAGACTAGAACTATTTTTCGAAATAGTGAAATTGAAATAAAGCGCAATGCTTGTCGCTAATAACTGAGGAAGATTATTTAATATGTCGTGAATGATGAACTGTACAAAGCAGAGAGAGAGAGAGAGAGAGAGAGAGAGAGAGAGAGAGAGAGATTTTGATTGATTGATTGATTGATTATTTATTAGCTTTCTCAGCTATTTTGTATTACATTGATGTTACATTACATTTGTTGTCACGAATTCCTTTAACATTCTCTTAAATACGTCTACATTATCGCAGCATTTTACTTCGTCTGGTAGTGCGTTATACATTAATATTCCTTCATAGAATACACTTTTTTGGGCACTTCTCGTTTTACGAAATTCAACCGCAATATTCCCCGCTTGTCGTGTTTGTATTGCACTTTCATCGCCTACTATTCTAAGTCTATTACTAAATTGTACAGGCATCATATTATTTAAGATCTTAAAAATAAATATGCACATATTGTAGTACAGCCTTTGTCTTATACTCATGAATTGCAGCGTTTGGAGCATACAATTAATCCTTGTACGTCTGTCACATTGCAATATGACTCTCATTGCTCTGTTTTGCGCTTTTTGGAGCCTACTTAACTGTGTCTCTCCCATATCGATTAGTAGTGTCGCACAGTACTCAAAGTGAGGAGCTATAATTGTCTTATATATCGTACATCTAGTGTAAGCCGAGATATCATTTCCTATTCTATTTAGAAAACTTATTTTTTTCCCTATTTTCTTTAACATATAATCACAATGACCGTTGAATCTGAGTCTATCATCAATAATTACTCCTAGGTACTTTATTATTTCTACTCGCTCAATTTCCTTTCCATCCATGCATCTCACAATAGTATTGCCTCTCAATTCTTTTCTTATACTTCTAACTAACATATATTTCGTTTTCCCCGCGTTCAACTTCAGTTTATTTGTATTCATCCATGACTCCACTATGCTAAATGCAATATTCAATTTACTCTCAACCTCCGCACTACTCTCTCCTGTTACATATATTAGGGTATCGTCTGCAAACATTTTTATATTACATACTTCGGAGCAAAATTTAACAAGGTCATTCATATATATTATAAACAACAATGGGCCCAATACCGAACCCTGTGGCACTCCATATTCCGTTGTCATTATCTTAGACCATCCATTATTCAATCGAACTTGTTGCATTCTATCTTTTAAGTAGGACCTAAACCATTCTAGAGCCGTTCCTGTAATACCATACTGATATAGTTTCTCTAATAATCTATCTCTATCGATTGTTTCAAATGCCCGTTTAAGGTCTACAAAAATAACTCCTACTATTTGCCGCTCACTAATAGACAATTTCCATTCATCTATAACTGTTTGAATTGCTGTTTCACACGAATAATTTTTTCTGAAGCCCGATTGATGTTCCGTTAAGATATTATTACTTTCCAAGTAATCATCAATTTATTTTTTCACTATTATTTCTAATACCTTTTCATATATTGGTAGTATATTAATAGGCCTATAGTCACTTGCTCTCTTTGGTTTATCTACTTTTGGTATTGGAATTATCGTGGATGTTTTCCACTCTTTCAAAAAACAACCCTCACTCAGAGTCTTATTTATTATATCACAATATTCTTTACCTATCGCACTAAACGCTGTTCGTAATATATCGCTGGTTATTCCTTCTTCTGTGCCTTTCTTTTTTGGTAATTCCCTAATGATTGCGCCTAACTGTTCCGTCGTAATTGGCTCAAGTTTTTCCAGCTCTCCCTTCTTTTCAATATAATAAATAGTTCTCTTATTTGGGCTTGTTGTATAATTTCGATCTATAGATTTTATTACGTCTTGAATACTCTGTATATAATATAAATTAAATTTACCAGCTAAACCGCACTCCATATTATTGTCTAATATCTCAAAATCTATGTTTTCTACATCTTTCGCGCCTATTGGTTCTCCTTTAATAATTTCTTTTAATGTTTTCCACATTGTTGTGGGATTGCCTCTGTTATGATCAATCATGCTTTCATAGTATTCTTTTTTCTTTGTTCTAATTAAATTTACTACTGCGTTTCTTTCAATTTTAAATTGTTGCCAGTTTTGTTCCGTGTTATCGTACCGTGCTTTTTTATATGCCTCATCTCTTTAGTCGCTAACTCTTCTATTTCCTTGGAATACCATTTTTTCCTTCCCATATTTTCGGTATTCTAAAAATTTTCTTAGGTGCCGAGATATCTAGCGCATCAACAATACTATTGATTAGTTTCCTTGCTCTTATATTAATATCTAATTCTTGCCCTGTTTCAAGGTTACTCTCCACTAGCTTAACAAATTCAACCGCATTATAACTATTGTAATCCCTTCCACTGAATTCTTTATACTTATCTACAATCTTGTTTGTATTTACGACGACTTTTATCCACGCATGGTCCGTTATCTTGGGTTCGTAAATTACTTCTACATTTATTTCTTTATTCGCAAAAACTAGATCTATAATTGTTTTACTAATATTGGTAACTCTCGTTGGTTTGTCTATATACTGCTTCATTCCTAGACTTTGCATAGTCGTTAGTAGTTTATTTGTATAATAAGAGTCTGTCATACAATCTATATTAAAGTCTCCTAATAATATACATTCCTCTTTTATCGTTACTTCTTCTACTCTCTCCTCTAAGAATCCTATAAACTCTCCATGTGACGCACTCGGTGAATGATATATTACCATTAACACTCCTTTAAACAATTTCCCTTTCACTTCTATTGCAGCACACCAAACGACTCTTTCTAATTTTTCGATACTACTATCTCATACTTGATGTCGTCTCTTACATATAGAGCAACCCCCCCTGTATTCCTTGTTTCTGCATCGCATCTGACCACACTGTACCCCGGTACACTTATTTCACTGTCTTCGATTTCCGCAATCAGTCTCGTCTCCGACAATGCTACGATCGCCGGATTTAATTTCTTCATAATCTGGTGCTGTATCTCGTCCTTGTGTGCCACTAAACTTTGCGCATTTGTATATATTATTTGATCCTCTTCAATCCGTAACTGCTATTTTTTGGTTTCCCATCCACCTCTTCTCTTCTCCTCTTCGATAGCCCTCTTGTATGTTGGACATTCCGGATCCAACGCATCATGATCTTCCTTTATTTTCAAATTATATGTCTTTATTTTAAACATACAATTTATACATTTATTATGTTTCTCTTTACATTCACTTGATTTATGCTTTCCAGCACATTTATGACATGTTTCATCTCTCGAGCAATTTTTGCAATATGGTAGAAACCCCAGCACTTGAAGCATCTCCTTATACTAAAATGATTGAATACAGGGCATTTACTCCAGCCTATATTCAACTTTTCTTTTTTAAACATCAATTCATGAGTTACTTCATCTACTAAAATTATCATAGATCTACCTCCTTTTCTTCTACTCCTGGTCTGACTATCATCCATATATTTTCTTTCCTGGATTCTCTTTACTATGTTATATGTGAGATTCACCAATACTATTCTGTTTCTTGATTGTATCTATTAATTTATCATCATCCAACTACATTTCTTCCTCGCTGATATTGACAATTTTTATTTTCGGCTTCTTTTGTAGTGATTCTGTAACATTATAATTGTCACCTAGCTTGGACTGTACTACATCTTTTAATTTATCCATTTCTTCTCCTGTCTCACAGCCTAGAATTACTGTTCCTTCTCTCCTTTTCGTACCTTTGTTATCCCCATTGGCATATTCTTAATATCAACCTTTTCTTTTATTATATTTTTAGTTGTCTCACTTTCTCGCTGAGTCTTCGGTTTGACGATAATGACGTTTTCTCTCTTCTTCTTACTGCTTCACTGTAATTGTTGAGCACACATTCCGCTGACTTAGGCATTCCTTCCTGTATCATTTTACGTAGGTCATCCAACTCACGCTTGATAGTATCTACTTCCTCTTTCACAATCTCCTTGATCATCATTTTTATTTCGTTCTTACCTGCTGTTACGTCTTTCATTTCTTTAACAGATCGTACCAGCCAATCTATTTTAAATCCATATCTTTCGATCCACTAATGGATCCAATAGATCCCAGTCTTTCTCTGCTGCCTCCTGCCGA